>NW_023597034.1:3235208-3380208 GCF_011947565.3 Pollicipes pollicipes
TCAGATCACATACACAACGCAAAATCACCCAAAATTAACATATGGTGTTCTGCCTTTGGAGGGCAGACTTGCGGTGACTCACCTCGCCGGTAGACGTCCTTGAGGGCGGGCAGATCGTCCGGGTGGTAGAGGTCGACGATACTGTGGCCGACCACGTCCTGCGGCAGGTGCCCGAGGAGAGAGATGCCCTGCGCGTCGTACTGGTCCACCAGGCACGAGGCCGTGTGGCGCATTGAGAACGCCATGTTCCGATTGACCGGGTCTGAGCCGTCTGCCGAGCGGGTCAAAACGTGTCAGCGGCAGCGCTGCCAGCTGGGGCGCCGGGCGCTGACATCGACACATCGCTGCCGTCAACCGAGCGTCGCTATGTTCCGTTATCGACCTGCACTATACCGGAAGGTCGTGAACTCACAACTTGCTGACATCAGATACATCGCTGTACCGATACCACAGGCAGATGACTATGACACGGGCACGGATACCATGGACACAAAGATCCAGCACAAGATCCTCTCCAATAAGTTCAACTAAGTTCAACTAATCTCTCACGCCCATTGCGCACTTGGTCCCCAGATCCTTAGCACCAACACATTACATACAACTTGCAACCAACTCTGAACCGCGTTTTTTCTCTCAGCTTTAAGAGATAAGCCGCGCAGAGTTCCAAACCCAAGTTCTCTCCCAACTTCGCGTGATGCTTGGGGGGGGGGGGGGGGGAGAGCATCCGGCCACTGGGGCCATTTTGCGCTCACTCGCAAGATTAGCGAAACACTCGCATGACTGAGCACATTTGTCTTGAAACAGCTATAAAGCTGCCTGTCATTCATAAAAAATGGATCAATTTACAGGCAAAACAGCGCTGTCCTGACCATCACAAGCCATCAAAGCATCGCCTCATTACCGCTAAGGTATGTACACATTTGAATTTAATTGCGGTTTGGCATTGGGCGGACGGTCATGTCCAGAGCCATGACACCCGATCTGTTCAC
The DNA here is from genome assembly GCF_011947565.3 of Pollicipes pollicipes. Lineage (NCBI taxonomy): Eukaryota > Metazoa > Arthropoda > Thecostraca > Pollicipedomorpha > Pollicipedidae > Pollicipes > Pollicipes pollicipes. Next base: position 3,236,198 of record NW_023597034.1, read on the forward strand.
GGCACAGGGGGTCTTGATCACAAACGTCCCCATCCCACTGTCAACTACCGAAGGCTAAACCGGGTCACGACTCAAAAACGTCCCCTAAACGCAACGCTGCTGCCCGGACGCGTCTTCACGCCTGGTACAGGGTGACCAAACCGGGAAGACAGGGCAGGACCAAACCCTCCTGCGTCACAAGGCCTCCTCCACGAACACCTGACCCCGAGACAGCCTTCCATGAGTGTGAGCACTGAGGAGCGCCGCCCGTGCCGGCGAGCGGGCCGCGCAGACCGCGGCGGGGCCGAGCCGCGGCCACTGACCGGGCGCCGGGCGGTACGCCGACTCCAGCAGCTCAGCCAACACCAGGATGCACGGCCCCCTGCCGTTCTGCTCCTCCGTCTTGTCGTCGCAGAAGATGATGCGCATCTGGTGGCGGGGCACAGCGGTGAGTCAGCGCTCCGGCCGGGCAAGAGAGCGGCGAGCGCCTCCGGCACCATCTGCCCTCCCGCCACACACCGGCCGGTAGGCCAACAGCCGGTGCGCTCACATGCGCCGCCCTTGTGATCTCCAATGTGGAGGCAGGGAAGACCTTTCGAGTCACGCAAGTCGCAAACGTGCATGAAAAGGCAAGCAACACGAAATCGGGTATGAACGTACATTGTAAAATGGATGCTCAAAAAACACGATCGAACTTACGAACAAATGTCAGACACGAACGTATCGCAATAATTTTAGCTCAAGCCAAAAGTACACGGAATGACTTTAGTGCCTTAATGGCGCCACGGACGGCAGAGCACGCCTGACGTGCGTAGCTCACAACACGGTAATGTCTCCTGAAGTGACCGGTGGAGCGACCTGTTACCGGACGTGACTGACCTCAAGGGTTCCAGACCTGGACTCAGACTTATTTTTAAAGGAAACATCACGCACGTCGTCCGACTCTTTTGTGGAGCGCCAGTAGCTGCAGAGGTCGTTTCGGCGCCCAGGGGCCACGGTGCTACCGAGGTTCGAACCCGTGCCTCCGCGTGGGAGCCGGAGGCGCTGACCACTCGGCCATGCGCCGCTTCGGCCTCTACGTCTCGAGGCATCCACGCAATATGATAGCAGTAAAAGCACGTGTGCATGGTACGACGTCTGACGTCATGGCGCGACAGCCAACATCACGACGCGACGGCTGACGTCACACACCTGGAACGGCTTGTAAATGTGGCTGCGACTGACCACGTTGAAGCCGACCGACTTGAGGCCGCGGTAGTGACGTAGACGGCAGAACAGCTGACACGAGTCGGCGCCATCTGCCGCTGACAAGCGCGCCCGCGCAGTCATGGACAGCGCGCTGGAAGTCCACACACCAGCACGCGGCCGCCCAGTTGGCCGCACGTCACCAGCGGAGCCAAAACATGCGGCTATCCTGACACACGCCAGATACTGATTGAGTTTTAGCTCAGTGAGAGGTGACGTCGTGCCACTGACGCGGAAAACACATCACTCGGACGACATACGCACCTCACTCGCGCGTCCCCGAGTGTCGGAAGGCGAGCGCCCCGCTCTTTCGCAGCATGAGCTTACGCTGCTATTCGCTACACATATACACCGCATGTGAAGCCGTCAACTGACCTGAAAGATCCCCTCTTCAACTACCACACATTTTACATATCACTGCTCCGCAAATGCATTCTAGCCACGTTAACAAGTGCTGCCGGCGGTGACCGTGGTATCTCCACCTCAGCTGCTGGTCAGTAAGCGGCACGACCAGAACGTTCGTCAGCCACCCACCTTTGCCGGCTGTGCCGCCCACGTTGAAGCCCAAGCTGCTGATACTGTTGGTGAAGGTGGCGCGGTCCTTGGGGTACACGTAGTCGATGAAGCTGCGGCCCAGCCACATGTCGGCCGGGTAGCCGAGCAGCTCCATCATGCTGCCCGACGTCTCCACCACCGTGCCCTTCCGCAGGCCGACCAGCACCTCCAGTCGCTGCAGTTGGGCCATGGGGGCGCATTATGGACACAGGCGGGGTAAGGGGCGCGTGTCAGGGGCACACTCGCTGCAGCTGGGGCACGAGGACGCGTCAGGGACACACCCGATGCGGCCGGGGCACGGAGAACGCGTCAGAGACACACCCGCTGCCGCTGGGGTACGGAGAACGCGTCAGGGACACACCCGCTGCCGCTGGGGTACGGATGACGCGTCAGGGACACACCCGCTGCCGCTGGGATACGGAGGACGCGTCAGGGACACACCCGCTGCCGCTGGGGTACGGAGGACGCGTCAGACACTGCCGCTGGGGTTGGTGCCCCAGTGGGAAGCGTCAGGGACACAGCCGACGGGGCTGGCGATTAGGAACGTGTCAGGGACACATACTTCGCGGTTGGCACACAGAGACGCGTCAGAGGCGAGGCCCAAACGCTGTTCTCAGGGACACGGGCCTCTCGACCGACATGCCCGGCCACTGGTCGCAGGGGGACGCGTCAAGGACGAGGCCCGAACGCTGTTCTCAGGGACACGGGCCTCTCGGCCAACATGTCCGGCCACTGGTCGCAGGGGGACGCGTCAGGGACGAAGTCCGGAGGCTAAGGCTGTCACAGGGTCACGGGAGCTCCCAGCGACCCGAACCTCAGTTACTGAGCAGGAATACAGAACACTGGCCACACACTTCCCATGGAAGTATCCTGGAACCGGATATTGCCAGGAAACTAGCAGCCAGAAACTTTATATCATCAGAGATACTCAGCAAAACTTCCTGATGCGACATCTCGGCAACAGAAACTTTCGAACCAATTATTAACGTTCTAGGAGCCCGCTATCTCAGGTGCGGTCATTTTATGCCTACCTTGTATAACTATCCAACGCCAACGCATTCCAACAAACTATGATTGAAAATGTTCATTGCGTAGCACTATCAGTCCGCTACATTTGCTCTCAGCCTTGTGTACCCTGGAGGTTACTTCCAAGGCTGGGAGTCAAAATCACAGCAGAAAAGAATAAACGCACGAATGGACGCCCAAAAAGCTATCAATACGCCCGCCTTTTCGAAAGCTGTGCCAGTCTGCTAGTACCTGACCCTGACTGTGTGACCTCTGTATATTTAAATATATAAATACCAAAAAGTAGAAAATACTACCGGGATCATCGATAGATATATCAAGGAGCAAGTTCCCGGAGAAATGACGATATTCCACCGTTTTTGATTTGCCCACATCTGGAGCTCAAACAAGGACGAGACTGTAAAATGATGGACAGGGCATTCTTCGAGATTGGGTAGTGTGCCTGCGAAGTTCCACAAGACACCTCCATTTCATGGATTTTCTGTCTAAATGCGTTGCTTCTTGACAAACGTTTATTGACGACCACTGTCCCATGTAATGCAGCATGTTGTTTTAACGCGGAGAGGCCCATGTCGTCACATCGTTCTTGAGCATCGGCTACCATGGTCATTACAACTGCAAGGCTTTGTGTGATCTTCTGTTTAAGATCGTCAGCGTCACACTCACAGCCGTCAGCACAAGGCTTTGTGTGATCTTCTGTTTAAGATCGTCAGCGTCAGCACTCACAGCCGTCAGCACAAGCAGACGGCGAGTACTCACACTACCGTCCGATATGGAGGGGGGGGGGGGGGGGAAAGAAGGGCTCACCGCGGGCGGAGTGCCGCTGGTGGCTGGAGCGGCGCCCTCGTCCTCCTCCAAGGGCGTCAACAGGCCCGGACTGGAGTCTGCAACACCACCCGGGCGCGGCTCAGTCAGGCCCCGAGGCCTCCTCGCGCGGGCCTCCTGGCCGGCCCCGGCTCAGACGGCGAGGCGCGGAAGTCTCCGGCACGCCGCCAGACCAGTGCCGACGGCCTGAGCCCACACTGCCTCTCTCAGGCCGGCCGTCGCGTCAGTCACTTCACCATGACGCTGTGGGCCCTCTGACGCGCACTGTCACGGCTCGCGAACGACGGGGCCTCCACCGACGTACGGGCAACGAAGGATAGGTTAATTGTTTTGTGGGCGGACTTTACGTTTCATCGATGCATCTGTGATAATGAAAACACTGCGAAGGAAATACATGTGAGGCTCGAAAGCCACCGGGTAGTTTCTTTAGCTAGCATGGCAGTAATACATCCACAAATATTAAAAAGTGTAGCTTGCAGGCAAGCTTGCAAGCTTGCCGCCTCTTTATTGTATCCTGGACCAAAATACGACTTTCGAAAATCATAAGCTCAACTATGACAATTCCAGTTTGATCTGAGGAGAACAAAAAATACGCTATAACGCATGACTGCGAATAGCTTCCTTTGTGCACCATACGCCGCACAATCTTAAGGAAATGGTTTACCTTCGTGACATGTTTGGCGCTGAAATCGCTAGGCTGTACCACATGGAGGACTAAACACAACCGCAACTTTATGAGGCCTACAATGCTTTATTTTCTGATCACGAATGCTGCTTGTTTTCGGGACCAATGCATGCCGTACTACGCAGCGACAGAAAAGTGTCATGTTTTCGGGAATGTCAACATTAATGCAACGCCAACGTCCTGGCCCACAATCGGCCATGATTGGTCGGTCGATGTACCCGGTCGATGATTGGTCGGTCGATGCCACTTGTGGATGATTGGTCGGTCGATGTAACCGGCCGATGACTGGCCGGTCGATGTCACCTGTCGATGATTGGTTAGTCGATGTCATTCGTGGATGATTGGTCGGTCGATGTAACCGGTCGATGATTGGTCTGTCGATGTCACCTGTCGATGATTGGTCAGTCGATGTCACTTGTGGATGATCGGTCGGTCGATGTCACCGGTCGATGATTGGTCTGTCGATGTCACCTGTCCCTGATTGGTCGGTCAATGGCACACTGGTTGGTGGTGAACTTGAACCAACGCGCTTCTCGGCAACAAGCTCTTGTCGCCCTATGGGCCAATCACAAACGTTCTTTTATTCGCGCCAGTAGAGGTCGATGTAACCGGTCGATGACTGGTCTGTCGATGTCACCTGTCGATGATTGGTCGGTCGATGTCACCTGTCGATGATTGGTCAGTCGATGTCACTTGTGGATGATTGGTCGGTCTGTGTAACCGGCTGATGATTGGTCTGTCGATGTCACCTGTCGATGACTGCTCGGTCGATGACGCACTGGTTGGTGGTGAACCTCAACCAATGCGCTTCTCGGCAACAAGCTCTTGCCACCCTCTGGGCCAATCACAAGCGTTCTTTTATTCGCACCAGTAGAGGTGTCATGCCGGTTGTCATAACGACACTAGAGAAGAAGCATAGTGCTGCTGCAGGGCGTTGACAACATGATTTATACTGGACAATCATTAAAACTGATACCCCTATGTCTTGACGAGACTAACTAATCCTGATACCCCACCAGAGTATGTTTTTGAAATATGCCCTAAAGGTGGGACATCATTTGAAAGCATACCAATAGCTACAAGTGAGCTGATTTCTTTACATCTGATGTTTGTTTCAAACCTTCAAATGTGGAACGTTCCTCTAAGAGTAGCACTCACTTAAAAGCGAAACACTGCACTGTCTTGAATACACATTACAAGCAACATAAGGAAAATACGGGAAGTGTCGGCACATTAGTAACAACATCGCCTGAGCCTTAGCTTGGCTTACACCATACCTTTCTCCCATTGCACGATTTTCCGAATATACGATATGACATGTTGGTATGCTTCTCGTTGTAACGTCCCCTGAAACAGAGCATTTGAGCATATCGAAATTGCCACCACAAGAACTAAATAACAAACTTACTTAGCCGAACACCAGATTACAACGAAATCAAATGCGTACCCATTTCAACATTTCAGTGGTGTTCGTCCTGCGGCCACCAATAAGCGATCTAAAGCCATCGCTCGTTATGCTGCTAACCCGACATTTCTACTGATGAATATCTCCATCCAATCTCCCAGCCTTTCCTCTCAGCGTTCTCTCGCCCACCCGAAAGCCATCTGACCATATGGCTTTTGACGACCACCAGCTAACCAGCAGTGGCTCCATCGGACAGCTCTCTGACCACCAGCTGACCAGCAGTGCTCCATCGGGCAGCCCTCTGACCACCAGCGGCCCCAGCCGAGAGCCCTCTGACCACCAGCGGCCCCAGCCGAGAGCCCTCTGACCACCAGAGGCCCCAGCCGACAGCCCTCTGACCACCAGCGGCCCCAGCCGAGAGCCCTCTGACCACCAGCGGCCCCAGCCGACAACCCTCTGAACACCAGCGGCCCCAGCCGACAGTCCTCTGACCACCAGCGGCCCCAGCCGAGAGCCCTCTGACCACCAGAGGCCTCAGCCGACAGCCCCCTGAACACCAGCGGCCGTCGGGCGCACCTGGCCGGCACCCTCGGCGCTTTTGCCCTCCTCCGAGTCGGTGGTGGCCCGTGTGGTCAGCCGATTGCTCGGCTTCTCAGAAGACTGGGCCGACGAGGAGCCGGCCGACTGCACCAGTCGGCTCTTGCGGTGCTTCCCCAGCGAGCTGGCGGCGGTCAGGACGGTGTCATCGGTAGCAGCAGGCCGTTCCCAGCACGCCCTGCTGCCACACACAGTTATCGCGGGCGGCGCGGGTAGGCCACGACTGTCGGGACTGGTACGGTACAGCTGCTAGGTGAACATCCGCGGGCCACAAACATGGCTACTTGCGCCGACACGCACGGCACGGCGGGCACCTGCAGGTCAGGGGGTCACCAAACTGAGGGATGCACTGATACGCACGGCACGGCGGGCACCTACAGGTCAGGGGGTCACCAAACTGAGGGATGCGCCGACACACACGGCACGGCGGGCACCTACAGGTCAGGGGGGGGGGGGGCACCAAACTGAGGGATGCGCTGATACGCACGGTACGGCGGGTACCTACAGGTCAAGGCGGTCACCAAACTGAGGGATGCGCCGATACGTACGGCACGGCGGGCACCTACAGGTCAAGGTGGTCACCAAACTGAGGGATGCGCCGATACGTACGGCACGGCGGGCACCTACAGGTCAGGGGGTCACCAAACTGACGGATGCGCCGATACGCACGGCACGGCGGGCACCTATAGGTCAAGGTGGTCACCAAACTGAGGGATGCGCCGATACGCACGGCACGGCGGGCACCTACAGGTCAGGGGGTCACCAAACTGAGGGATGCGCCGATACGCACGGCACGGCGGGCACCTACAGGTCAAGGTGGTCACCAAACTGAGGGATGCGCCGATACGCACGGCACGGCGGGCACCTACAGGTCAGGGGGTCACCAAACTGAGGGATGCGCCGATACGCACGGCACGGCGGGCACCTACAGGTCAGGGGGTCACCAAACTGACGGATGCGCCGATACGCACGGCACGGCGGGCACCTACAGGTCAGGGTGGTCACCAAACTGAGGGATGCGCCGATACGCACGGCACGGCGGGCACCTACAGGTCAGGGTGGTCACCAAACTGAGGGATGCGCCGATACGCACGGCACGGCGGGCACCTACAGGTCAGGGGGTCACCAAACTGACGGATGCGCCGATACGCACGGCACGGCGGGCACCTACAGGTCAGGGTGGTCACCAAACTGAGGGATGCGCCGATACGCACGGCACGGCGGGCACCTACAGGTCAGGGGGTCACCAAACTGAGGGATGCGCCGATACGCACGGCACGGCGGGCACCTACAGGTCAGGGTGGTCACCAAACTGAGGGATGCGCCGATACGCACGGCACGGCGGGCACCTACAGGTCAGGGTGGTCACCAAACTGAGGGAAACATTGCTAGATTACCGTTCACATTTCATTCTTCACATCAAATCAAATTATATCAAATTACAGAGAATACACCAGCACAACGACCCTAGACGCAGTCCAGTCTACGCCAACAAGTATGCATGCTTCCCACTCAGTTGGTGCAATGCAGTTTACAAGTAGCTTAAATCGATTCAGCTGTGATATATCCACGGCTCTAACCTTTCATTTGGGTGACTTCTGCCAGACTTCGGGCCGCAACCATTGTTTGTTATCACAATATAAGGACCACCTTAATACAGTTTGACAGACCTGTGACTTAAGCATATATCCCAGAGACAAAACGTCGGGGAATCCTCGCCTCGCTTCGGGGCGAGACAACAGCAAAATGTTGGCGTCGCTTGGTTTTTGTATCACACACCGACAAATTAACGGCCACATCGTTATGAAATCGTCAATATTATTTAGCAAATATTTGACAACTTTGATGAAAGCCCAACTTCGACTGGCCCTACACCACACCAAGGTGGTGTCACAACAGCCAGCCGATAGTATTCGGTTTCTGGCCCCGTCCACGTTCGTGACTGCCTTTAGTGGACTACGGCTTGCTTATTATTTCCAATATAGGTCATGGGCTCATGGTCGCACAATATGTCTCGAAGTCAGGATACTGCACAGCATAGCGGGCCACAAACGGTTCTTGGTACCACGCAGGTATTCCGAGGTTGATGGAAACCATCGCAAACCTCATCGGGCCTTCGGCTTCATGGTCAACCACTGCTTGCATTGCGTCTGTGATAGCTGCGAAGCCCGGCTCTTCCTACCTCAAGTCATGGCGACGTCACATAATCAAACCATCAGTGACTTTTAGCATTTTGTGCCTTTTACATGTGACGATGCGTAATCATTTGTGACACCACTGCGTCACCGGGTCACGGCACCCGTCAATGACTAAAACCAAGTAGTTTATGAATCCTTAATAAAAAAGCAAAGCAGTGGGTACAGGTACTGCGCATATCTATATCTTATATACCACCGGACGCCCACGCATGTACCACAACAGCTAGAGAGTCTCGCCGAGACAGATGGTATTGTTTCTTGCGAAAAAGGGTCCGGCAGCTGATTTGCACAAATCACCAGAAAATGCAGAAGATTTTTCTCCCTTCCAGGCATTTTGCATTAACGGATTTTCGCCAGCGAATTCAGCGGTCATTGAACTGTCCAACGCACCCGTGAATATCCGGCTAGCCCTATTCAACATAGGAGGCTATGTAAATTGCACGCAGGTCAAACATGGCTCCAGGCTCTGGTTCGCGAAGCCGCAGTTATCCTTCAACAGCTTCGGATCCGGATTCTGCTTCGAGCCGGGAACAGCTAACTTCGATTTGTTCAACTTCGGCCCCGAACAAGTTTTGAATTATGGCTTAGCCTCCGGCTCTATGCGAACTTGAACTGCTGGCCTCGGGTGATTTTTACTGCAGCTGATTTGCTTCGAAGAAACGGCCTTGCCTGTCCCCTCACGCCAGTATATCACACAACTTGTTATGGTGGCGACACCTACATGGCTAAGTTTACAGCCGCCGGCTTCAGCTTCGGCTTCGCGTTCACAAAGTTCGAATCCGGCGGCTTCGGATTCGGCTTCACGTTCTAAAAATAGGACGCCACTACTTAACGCTACAAGGTCGTTCTCGCGCACCCGCGCCCGCCACCTGGTGCTGGCTACAGCGGCCAACGACGCTTGGTTTGACAAAAACTGCAACCCCGTGCGTTGATGTTCTTGCTCCTAAAGATTGCACGCTCGCGGGCCCAAAACTTTTTCATGCAACCAGTTGAATTACTTGTTTCTGAAAAATGAAGGACGTCTTCAAGTAAAATATTGGATGGGCGTATCAATACAAGTTTTTGACCTTGTTTCAATCCATCCTTTTGAAAACAAGAACCAGACTATGTATAATAACTCACGTTACAAAAGAACAATCATTTATGAATTTCATTTAGATTCCTCAGCCTACTGCACTTCCAACCACCATCATTTGTTGCGGAACGGTCCGCACTATTGGAAACGGCAAATGCCACGATCTGTTGCGGCCAACCGTGATGGCCGGCACCCGACGGCACACTCAGCGCTGATACAGACCACACGCTCAGCGCTGATGCAGACCACGCTCAGCGCTGATACAGACCGTACACAGTATCTGCAGTGGTGTACTCGCGCGGTGCGGACAGGATCAGATATCAGCGTTGTCATTTGTTACTGCCCAGTTGGCACGGTCCGCACTTGCAGGATGCATATGCCATCTTAGGCGAAACGGGCGGCCGCGTTAACGCAGCCAGACCAAAAGCGGGCACATCAGTTATTGCGGGAAAGTTGGCACGGCTTGCACTGGCAGGCCACACATTTCGCATTTCATGCAGCTCGGTTGCCGAGGACGGCCTCGGCAGGCCAGGCCATCAGGTTCCGAAGGAGCAGCCGCCACAATTACAAAAAATCGCGATGACCATTGGTTAGTTACCGACATCTGAACGGCTTACATCGCTAAATGAGCAACACACCGATCGATGGAAACAGCTCGCAGGTAACAGACGTCATAGCTTAGCACGACAGTACCCTAGAGGTATGAATCGCTTGATGGGCGATAGGGCGCCTGACTGGGGACTCGTCCACGCGGTGCACGCGGTCAGGGCGGAGCGCCTCCGCCAACACTCCCCCCCCCCCCGCCCGGTTGCATGTGACCGCGGTTTGACACCGGAGTCACATTTTGGAGCGCCCCGTTCGCGCCTGCGGTACGGCACCTGGCCGCTTCTCCACGGCCGACACCACGCCCTCCCGCGGGCGGGTCGCGGGGTGGCGCCCGCTGGCTACCGCACCTCGGCTCGACACGCCGCTGAGGCGCTCCGTCACCAGGAAGCGACCCATCTCTCGCACTCATCAGCCACAAAGCACCGGCAGGCCACATACGTCCCTTCAGTGTTCTTTTTTTCTTCATATGAGCGGCCTAGCGCGGCCGCGGTGTCTGGCCAGTGCACTTGTGCGGCAGCGGCTGACCGCCATTTGGTGACGTCACTGGCCGCTGCTGGCGCATCTCCACGTTGTTAGGAATGCATTCATGTTAACGTCACGGTTTCTGCGTAATTTCTGTATTCCTGATCTTCGAAGCCCGATCTATGCGGAAATCTTGCCAGGCCGGAAAACGCGCGGTCCGCTTCACGACAGGCAGGGTACAGGCATTCCACCAAAGTATTTCGGAGACATTGATTGTAATAAGTGTGACAATTTTAAAAGATTTAATACTAACCGTCCCAAATTGGCAATAGTCTTAGCCTTTGTTCGATTCCGGAGCGCTCAAGACGTGAGATCAGTTTTGGTAAGATTGCTTCAGGTTGGCTTCTGTTCAACCATGAATTGGTTTCGCTGAGAGTGCTTTACAACCGAGGTCGAAGCTAGGCGGGGTCACTGGATTGTGCGGGAGTAGGAGCTGAACGCCATCGTCATTTAAAGTTTTGGTCCCTCGTTACTGAAACGCGCGGATAAATCCCTTATGATAAACCAGAAACAGCTCAGAGCCCAGTGAAGACCCCTGTACGACGCTGTATTCGATCCATCTCAAGTGGGTCTGCGGGTAACAACAGTCTGGAACATAACATCCATGCTCTAAACCCGGTCTGGTCTATCCGTGTGGGCCGCCTTCTTCTGCCAGTCATCCTCCCAGTTGCTCTATTGGCAGTGTCCAACGCCATCGAACGCCTTGGACGCGTCAGCGTAGGTCGGTAAGGACCTTGTGTTGATGTTGCCTGCTCGGCGCTCGACAGCGTTCGGCAGTGTCCCCTTCGCGGAGCGCCCAGGCCAGACCATGCTGATGCCCTGATCACGTGGATGAGCTGCGAGCTTAACTGCGCACGTAAGATGCGAGCCGTAACTTTGGAAATAATCCACAGCATTTAGGAAGCCATTCAGATACCTGCACACGAGAAGCCCACTAATTTGGCTTTGGGCGTGATGAAAGTCCATAGTCGTGATCCATGCTCTCGGGAGCCGGCGCAGCCCGACGATTTGCGAAATGTGCGAAGCGCGGGGCCCGTAGAGAGGAGCGGCGCCGCACCTGAACAGCGACGCAGCCTTCACCACGCACTCGAGACGGCAGCGACAGTGGCGGCGCAAGTGGGAGCTCCGGCAATGCCTCGACGCATTAAATCGCTTATGTCCCGAGCTCAGCCACCCGCTGGTGGGCTTGGGGCCAGCAAAAGCTACCTATACGTGAAACGAGCATCATCTCTCATTCTAGAACTAGTCGATCTAGCATCCAAGTTACCTGCGCCTCTTAAACGTGCATACATCGCACGTGACGACGTGCACAGCGTGTAACGTGTGGCTGACTGCATCATTATAGCTTCGTTGCATTGTTATCCTATATGGTAAACATTCCTATCTATTCTTTCTTCATTAATAGATCCGGCCTTGCATATCATACATCGAGTACATTTGTATAACACAACACAGTGTTTGCAGCTGCGCATACGCCTGCAGTTGTCGGCAGGTGGCTGGTACTCTACGAGCCAAACAGCGTGCTGACCTCGTCTCGCTGCCGCTGGGGAGCGCGCTGTTCTCCTGCGAGAAGCATTCCCTGCTGGCAGCTCCGGTGCTGCAGCTGCGGCAATGGGTGACGACTGTCAGCGACCCATCAGCGGAACCACAGACGAGCGACGTTCGCCGTCGGTTCAACCGCAATCCCTCTCCAAGGAAACCGGCAACATGCATATGAGATCTTCGGGATCAACAGGGAATGAGACGTGGCCTTGGAGCGATAACTGGGGGAGGGGGCGGTCTTCGGAGAAGCCGCCCTCGATCGCTCGGGTCCCAAAGCGATCGGTCATCGAGAGCTAGCGGGGACAGACCCACGAGACCGGCGCGGCCTCTCCTGCCGTCAGACCAGTCTGTCGACACCCTCTCCCACCTCTGCTGGTTGTTGGTGGACGGCCCGTAGGCCGAGTCGCGGTTCTCCGAGGCGCCCGTCTCAGAGTAGTCCTTCTCGACGGCCGACTGCTTGACGCCGTCAATCTGCTCGTCGCACATGACCACCTGTCGGACAGCGGCGCCGTCACCGGCTGGCGGCACCCTCTGGGACGGCCACCGATCGGGGCGGCCACCGATCAGGGACGACCGCCGGTCAGGGACGGCCACCGACCAGAGACGGTCACCGGTCAGGGGCGGTTACCGATCAGAGACGGCCACCGATCAGAGACGGCTGTCGATAAGGGACGGCAATCGACAAGGGACGGCCACCGGTCAGGGACAGCCACCTGCAGCCCGGCCCGGCCTGCCGCAGCGCACCTCGCCCCGTCCCCAGTTCAGAGGTACGGAGTAAATATTCCGCTGGCGCCGTCACATTAACCAGCAGAAAAGGTTCCAACACTTGCGGCCACGCCAGTTGCGTGCAGCCATAACTGATACAAGGGAAACTATCTATTTGATGGGAATACAAATGGTAGACTCGCAGAAACTCAAAGAAATTCGACACGACCTTACTGATTCGTTATTTGCACAAGTAGAGTCCTAACCGCTTTGCTATGATCTTCTGCTGGTTTTTATGACACAACCAGCTGCGTGATCTACGTGGAGGCTAGACCAGGTCAACCCACGGACTGCACTCCACTCAATTAACTGGTCGTGCTCAGATGCATGGATTCATGAGCCGTGCCGTGAGCCTTGATATATATATATATATATATATATATATATATGTCTATAACGCATATAACCAGATCCCAACCAAGCAGCCCACCGACAATTCACCAGATCAATAACTCCAATTCGTTCCAGTGCCCTCTCTCCATGTCCGTATTCACCAGTCTGTTCTGTTTTAAACACGCTTGCACTTCCGCAGATCTTTCCAACGCAGATTAATACACCAGCGAATGTGCCACGCTGAGACCCAGCAGCAGTACTATGGGCACCGCAATGGCGGTAATGCATTTCTGTCGTGCCAGATGATTTTGCAATGATTCCATGTGGCGAACCCTCGTGAATCGCGGTGAAATCAGTCATCACAACTTATCGCTGAACTAGCAGCCACAAGTTAGCGTTAACGTTATCGCTGGCCAGGAAACCCCCGGCTGTCATGTATCACGTTGATCACGTTATACCGCACGCTTGCATCTCACGCTCCAGAGATGATCATGCAACTTGTTCTGAGTTCGGTGAATCTGAACAAATTTCGGATGCTAATCGCGCCAAGCACACGCGTCGCACATGGAGGCCCACGTGTTTGTCGACCTAACGCGGAAATCCCCAGTGTGATGAAGCAGGCCTGTTAGAGTGCTCGCTCACTTTGTGAGCTCTGCACGCAAGGAGAAAGAAACGCGGACACCGGGGTATGGATTTGAGCATGGGGTGGAGCGTCGCACTCTATGTTCTTGGGAGCCAAGGCAAGTCAGGAGTGGTCTAATGCGCATCTGTGATGTTTTTATGGTTAAAGGCACTGTTTCACACCTGAAGATATTGAGGCAAGCGTCAGACGTGATGAAACCAGCTCACTTATAGCTGTTGGTATGCTTTTAAGTAGAGAAGACTGCTGAAGACAAAACAGCTTATCTGTTTACCAAATATGTTCTTTGGTACGACATTATTTGATTATGTCATCGCATCCCGCACAAAATTGATTGAGTCAGTCGATGGCCGTCATATCTGAAAATCGTACTCACAAAAGCCAGATATGGACGACCGGCCAATATATTTTTGACCTTGCTCGGCGCATAGCTTATGCAGTGGAGGGATTTGAATGACGTTATTATGATGTAATGAATGCCAAGGTAACTTTGAAATACTCCCCCTCCCCTCCCCCCATTTCCGCGGGCGTACAGCTCCGAAACTAGAGGAGTCTAGGTCTTAAGAAGGGCAAGACTGTAAACTGCGCAGTGAGATCTTCAAAATGGCTATTTCAGTTCAAAACCCGCAACAATGTGGAACACTCCCTTTAAAACACAGGGGTCTTTTGAGCCGACGTCGCTGGGGCCGAGCCCCGGCAGCCCAGTGCTGGTTTAGCCCATGGGTTTAGAGAGGGAGAAGCGAAGTATGGAGGAAGCGAGGCAGGGATGGCAAGGCGGTGCTAAGCCCGGTCCTCATAGCACACGCATACGTACCACCCACTTCGTTTGACACACATTTCCAAAAATTGGGCGAGCCCGCGCCGGTCCGCTTCAGCACCCACTCCGTACCAAAAAGATGTACGGATTGGAGATGCAACTTATCAGCGCGCCAACCGGCCAATTTCTAACCTGCAGAAGTCCGCAGACTTTTGGCTGGATTGTGGGCCAGACTTGGTGGGCTTTTGCGGGCCAAAAATTTCAACAGGCAACCTAATGCATTTTTTTGTTATTTCTTATTTTAAACTAATCCCAAAACCAGAGTGTGCTACCAAACACAAAACAACCACGAAACACACAAACAACCATGACACAAACACATTTTATTCTTTATAGCAAGAGCATCGGTGACAGAAAACCAATGTGCGCAGACATGACACACCAGTAAATCAGGTTGCACAGACTGAACAGCTTTAAGCAAACATCTCACTGACAAGTTCAAGGAAAACGACCCAAATTTTCACAATTACGACTTAATTTCATTGCGCGGCAGTTAGGTGGGTCCTTGATACAACTAAAGCTACACTCTGCACTTGGCTGTTATTGTGAGGGTGCGGTAGACTCAGCATTTCTTGGTTTACACAAAAATCATACCACCCAAATCACAGCCTATATCCATGATTAATGAAATGCATGGGAAACCGCGAACCTGTCATTGTCCTAGCTTCGCGCACTTGCCAATCGACATTAAAACACCCTTGGACCCAAACGACAGAAATGCCGCTGTCCCCACTTCGGCTGTCGCTTCACCTGATGACCCTCGCGCGCCGCAGGCCCTTTCTATGGACACGCACTCTGCCGCCACGGTGGCTGAACAGCATCCGTCTCCGTCCGACGCCTCGGGTTCCGACCCCCACTCGTCTTTGACCGGCCCGGTACCTGCTCGCCCTGATGCTGACCCTCGCTCGTCTTCGACCAGCCCGGTACCCGCTCGCCCTGATGCTGACCCTCACTCGTCTTTGACCAGCCCGGCACCCGCTCGCCCTGATGCTGACTCTCTCTCGTCTTTAACCAGCCCGGTACCCGCTCGCCCTGATGCTGACCCTCACTCGTCTTTGACCAGCCCGGTACCCGCTCGTCCTGATGCTGACTCTCTCTCGTCTTTAACCAGCCCGGTACCCGCTCGCCCTGGTGCTGACCCTCGCTCGTCTTTGACCAGCCCGGTGCCCGCTTGCCCTGGTGCTGACCCTCGCTCGACAATCACCAGTGTTCGCCTCACTCCTGAGCCAATGCTGGATCATTTCAGCTCTAACGCTGTCGTCCAACCTCGTGGTGAGGAGGTGTCATTTCGAAAAATCAACGTTTTCTGGCCATCACGGCAAATTGAAAGCTATCTGCGGCCCATGCGACCTAAGACTTTGGAGGACCAGCAAACGCATCACTCATCATTCAAACAGCCATTCGCGTTCAAAACAGAGCTTTTCTCAAAACAACGGAATTCTGTGCCAAGCATGTAAGTTTCTCTTCACCCATATCCGGAACACCACCAAAGACACCATCTTCGCGCTTGAGCTCCGTTTCATGACGGCGAAGATCCTGGCCGAGCTCGGGAACGAAAATGTTTAACCATGTCCGACGGCTGACGACCTTCAGAGATGGCCAGCGTCGCGACACGAGCCAGCTTGTTCTGACCTTTGCTACCACCCGACTTACAGACACTCACAGCTGGTTGCCTCCGTTGTGAGGTTGTTCATACCGAATCCATTGAGGTATTTTAAATGCCAGCGGTTTGGACACGGCAGTAGGTACTACAAGCGGAGTGCCAGATGTCTCCAGTGTGACGAGACCCCTCACGAGGGGTCTGCCTGCTCATCACCCAAGAAATACCTGAGCCGTGGGAGCACTGACCGCGCACCCAATTCTTCTCAGTGTCCCATATGGAACAAAGAGAACGAAATTCGCTGTGAAAGAGCCAAGACAGGTATGTCGTATCCCAAGGCACGGTGCACTACTAAGTCCAAAATGTCATCACAGTCCAGCAAAACATATGCACAATCAGCAAGGTACAATGGCCACATGACGAACACAAACTGACTGTTTTCCCCAGCCGCCTCTCCTGAAGCTTCTCAACCCCCGCACCTCTGTCTCAATCAGGGTAAATTTACCCGGTTTACATGGGCAGCTGTGATTCGAATTAAGCCGGGACCCGTCCTCGATCCGAACTATCCGGCCCATGTATACACTCACGCGCCGTTCCGCTGATTCGAATCGTGCGCCGGAGGAAATCCCTTCCCGTGAGAGGATCATCCGTTCAGGAAGGGATTTCGTCCGAATTATCGGCCGTCAGCTGTCTAAACAAAAAAAAAAAGAAAAATGCCTGGCGCACGCAGTTCTGTTCATAGCCATTTCAGCTTTGTGCGGTGTTACCGCTTTTCCACGGGTTTTTAGCTATTGCTCGAGACGGTTCAAGTCCAAGATGGTAAGGGAAAAGAGAAGGAAGGTGAAGTTGACATCATGCTGCTAAAACTACTCTTATTATTGAGGGCCTTGAGTGGCTAGCAGCACAGAAATGCTCACGTAATTTAGCCTTGCTAGGCGCTTGATCTATGCAGACAGCAGGCGTCGACGGTGTTTGGTGCTATCTTTCCGCCTAAAGGTTAGATTAGTTTACATCTGGGGCAGGCTCCATGCTTCGAAAAGCCAGATGGAGGTAATATGGTTATTTTATATAGCTTTGACTTGTTCTCATTTTAATTTTTGGATTGCTCAAAATTCTTGCAGAGAATGCATCCAAGTTTCGTTCATTAAGTTAATACCTTAAGTCCCCAGGAGTGTTTTTGCAGATGTTCCTTAAATTAGGATGCTGGTTGCTTGTCAGTTTAATTTGTGTGAGAAAGGTAGCTTAAAAATTGCTGCATGATATGACGGATGAACAAATATAGATCATTGCACTCAGCTCGGAATGTGAACTTTTTTAATGGTAGGACTGAAATTGCCCAATGATGGGGTCAAAACAGCAAGAAAGCAAATGTGAACACTGGATGAAAATAGTTGTCGTCATTACTCTGCTAAATCCAAGTTTGTGTGTTCCATGTGCAGGAAAACAGTGCATAAACTAACACCTAACATGATGGCACATGCTGCATGGAGAACACATCTGTGTTGCATATCATCACCTGTTTTTGTGCTGGTGATTAAATATGTCACCTTGGTGCTTTTTTGTGATGGGTGTCTGCAGGCCACGAGGTAGGTAATTCAACTGTTCAACAATTCTTGCAGGGAGTACCAATAGTTTCTTTCATTAGGTGAATACATAAATGCCCCAGGATTGATTTTGCAGACATTCCTCCTGTGACTTGAACATTTGGTTGACCACCTATTGGCAGGAGGGATGTGCTGGATATTGGTGACTGGCTTGTCAAGGAAATATGAAGTTACGTCACACTGGTAGACCAACTGGCAAGGAAGCGGGGGCTGGAATATTTGTTTTTGATGCAATTAGGCTGTTTGTTGCTTGTCAGTTTAATGTGTGTGAGATAGGTAACTCAATAATTCCTGCATGATGCAAAGGATCAACAAATATAGGCAATAGATCATTGCAGTCAGTGCAGAATGTGAACTATTTTTAATGATGGGACCAAAATTGCCCAGTGATGGTTCCAAAATGTCAAGAACGCAAATGTGAGCACTGGATGAAATTAGCTGTCATCAGTACTCTGTCAAATCCAGGTTTGTGCATTTCATGTGGAAGAAAACAGTGCATAAACTAAGTAAACCTAACCTAATGCCACATGATGTGCAGAGAACATCTGCAGTGCACATCATTACCTGTTTTTGTACTGGTGAGTAAATATGTTGCCTTGGTGCTTTTTTGTGACACATATCTTTGCAAACCATGAGGTGGATAATTGAGCTGTTGCTATAATTAATCATTTGTTATGAATTTTGAGCCCAGATTGCTTTTGTCATGACAGCTCTGGGGCTGGTTCACGTTATGATCTTTGGACTGTGCGAACACGGCTGTTTGTGCCACCTAGCCATCAGTCCATATCAGCCAATGCTGTTGACTGCAAGGATATCAAAGCAGTATTTCAACCCTAGTATGTCAAGAAAGCAAATAGCTGCATTCTGACTTGCCAGTCCATGCCAAGTCTAAATGGCAATGCTGCCCTCAGGTACTGATGATGCATTGGATGGGGAAAGACAACATAGTTACACAATTTTTGCCACAAACTGTGTAGCATTCATGAGTCATTTCTGTAGCTTAGCTCACTGTTGCAGGCTGCTCATATATGCATTGGTGCGGGATTAGGTAATGTGTTTCTTGGGCTGCGCAAAGTAGATGACATGATGCTGGGTGGCATACTGATGAGTGTGGTAAGTTTGTGAGTGTCATTGGCCAATACAAGAAAATACTGATTTCGTGCTAGCCAGTTTCCTGCTAGTAAAAATTTGCATATAACACTGCTTATGTGACAGATTTGGCAGTGCTGACTGCGCAACTCCTGTGTTTCAAGTGCTATGGCTTGTGCTGTAACTACAAAGCCTATGAGTCCCGCACAGATCATTTTTCCAACGAAGTCCATCTTCCTCCTCGCCCTCAAAGCTGTCTCGCGCCCACCATGGCTCGTGACATTCGCCATCCATACGCAGAGTACCGGCTTTTTTCTTCTTGTTTTGTTCAGTTCGCCTCAAAAGCGCAGTTTTCGCCCATAACCCGTTCCTTGGTTCGAACTAAGCGGGATCGAACTATCGACCGTTAATCCGACGTAAAGCCGGTTTCGCCCATGTAAACGCCCCTCGCCGAGAGGGTTAACGTCGCATGATCCGTTCCGATCTTAATTCGAATTATCCTCGGCTGCCCATGTAAACCGGGTAAATTGAGTCGACCACGCAGACCCAGATGAAAAACACAATGGAGTCGCCCTTGGCTGAGCGCTCGGATGCCCAGGCGCCCACGCACTTCCGTCACCAGACTGGCCGGCGTTCCAGTCATCCGCCTATGCGTGATCCGCGCGCGGCTCAGTCGGCAGCCCGGTCCCCTGGTCGCCACACGAACGGTCCCTTACCTCCCACCAGCACGACACCAACCACAACACGCTCGAGCGGAGACCGTCGGCGCAACAGAGAACAGTGCGAATAAACGAGGCGCTCCCGCGATTCTAACACAGCACCTAATCATAACCCCACATAACAACACTGGATAGCGTCACCCATCGGCGACCGTACTCGTTAAGCTGTTGACCTCGTCCCGCTGCAACAGCCCTTATAAAACTCGTTCAACGTGGGCTGGTAAAGGCAATGCATTACCTTGCCATTTATAGCACATGACCACGAAATATAGTGATATGGCTAAGCGCGTATCGATCCGCCTAACCATGCATCTTGCCCGCGATGAATACGTCATGATACAGATCGGAGGCCCATGGAGACAAGTCTGCCATTTTAGTCAAGCGGCGTTCACATTGCCAACTTGACGTGGCAGCCCAGCACGGCGCCGGCTGCCCGCTGACAGGAGGAGGCTGCACGGCGACGGCCGCCCGTTGACAGGAGGAGGCTGCACGGCGACGGCCGCCCGTTGACAGGAGGAGGCTGCACGGCGACGGCCGCCCGTCGACAGGAGGAGGCTGCACGGCGCCGGCCGCCCGTTGACAGGAGGAGGCTGCACGGCGACGGCCGCCCGTTGACAGGAGGAGGCTGCACGGCGACGGCCGCCCGTTGACAGGAGGAGGCTGCACGGCGCCGGCCGCCCGTTGACAGGAGGAGGCTGCACGGCGACGGCCGCCCGTTGACAGGAGGAGGCTGCACGGCGACGGCCGCCCGTTGACAGGAGGAGGCTGCACGGCGCCGGCTGCCCGTTGACAGGAGGAGGCTGCACGGCGACGGCCGCCCGTTGACAGGAGGAGGCTGCACGGCGACGGCCGCCCGTCGACAGGAGGAGGCCGCACGGCGCCGGCCGCCCGTTGACAGGAGGAGGCTGCACGGCGACGGCCGCCCGTCGACAGGAGGAGGCTGCACAGCGCCGGCCGCCCGTTGACAGGAGGAGGCTGCACGGCGACGGCCGCCCGTTGACAGGAGGAGGCTGCACGGCGACGGCCGCCCGTCGACAGGAGGAGGCTGCACGGCGACGGCCGCCCGTTGACAGGAGGAGGCTGCACGGCGACGGCCGCCCGTCGCCGTGCAGCCTCAGGAGGAGGCCGCACGGCGCCGGCCGCCCGTCGACAGGAGGAGGCTGCACGGCGCCGGCCGCCCGTCGACAGGAGGAGGCTGCACGACGACAGCCGCCCGTCGACGGGAGGCCGCACGGCGACGGCCGCCCGCCGACAGGTGGAGGCTGCACGGCGACGGCCGCCCGCCGACGGGAGGGGGCTGCACGACGACAGCCGCCCGTCGACGGGAGGCCGCACGGCGACGGCCGCCCGCCGACAGGTGGAGGCTGCACGGCGACAGCCGCCCGCCGACAGGAGGCCGCACGGCGACGGCCGCCCATCGACAGGAGGAGGCCGCGCGTCAGAGACCAGCGGCGATGCTTCTTCACCGGAGGGTAACAGTGGCGGTACTCACATACCGGGCGGTGGCGCCGGTCAACGCTCAACGACTTCGTTCCTGCACTCGGCCGCGGACAGCGGGCATTTAGCGATGGCAGTGAAGGCGCTGCTCCGCCCGGTAACCGCCGCCCTGGAGAGGTCGCCGGATTTTGGCTTGTCAGCCTTGCCCTACCCTTACCTGCAATGCTGGGCAGGGATCTGAGAGGATTGGTTAGCGTGGCTTGGCTATGTGTCAGAATGCAACTTACTCTGACCTGAGCTGCCCTGCGAAGGTGCTTGCCCGTCATCAACTGAGGGGGGGGCGGACTGGGGCGGGGTCCAGCCCAGCCCCAGTCTCAGCCTCAGCCCCAGCCCCAGCCCCAGCCCCAGCCCCAGCCCCAGCCCTAGCCCCAGCCTCAGTCTCAGTCTCAGTCTCAGTCTCAGCCTCAGCCTCAGCCCCAGCCTCAGCCTCAGCCTCAGCCTCAGCCTCAGCCTCAGCCTCAGCCTCAGCCTGATCCTCAACCTCAGCCTCAGCCTCAGCCTCGGCCTCAGCCTCAGCCTCAGCCTCGGCCTCAGCCTCAGCCTCAGCCTCAGCTTCAGCCTCAGCCTCAGCCCCAGGCCAGCCCCAGCCTCAGCCTCATCCTCAGCCCCAGCCCCAGCCCCAGCCTCAGCCTCAGCCTCAGCCTCAGCCTCAGCCTCAGCCCCAGCCTCAGCCTCACTCAACCTCAGCCTCAGCCCCAGCTCCAACTGCAGCTCCAGCCTCAGCCCTGCAGGTCAGGGTGGGGAAAGGCTGACAAGCACCTTTGCAGGGCAGCTCAGGTCAGGGTCGGGCGAGGCTGGTACATGGCCAGGTCACGCTAACCAATCCTCCCAGTCCCGGTGTATTCCAGCTTAATTATGAAAACTTAAGTCCACAAACTGCAGCTCGGCCTCCTAGCCTGAACTGTGTCCAACGGCCTTAGCATATGGCAGTCATGCAAGGTTCTAAAACACATGGAAAGCAAAGAAAAAAGTGGATAGCACCACTGTCATTACCATATATTTTCAACAACTATTTCCCATACTCAAAGCTGCCTTAAAAACAGGATAAGATGAAACCATCAATTTAATTAACGCTGCACTGCCAACTATGAAAATAAAAGCTTAACATAAAATATAACAAAGAAATATAAAGCCATGATTGGACATATGACCCTCTTATCCTCTTTCTTGTTTTATTCCAAATCCTCGCGACGCCCCGCTTGCCCGGGACAGGCTGCATGCGTCAGCCACGAGTGGGCCGAGAGGCCCTCTGCCAGGCCCCTGCAGGAAAACCAGACGGGGCACCCCGAAATAGCACAGATGGATCCCTGCGCGGGCTAAGCCTCAACGGCTGATCCCCAGACGCACGCAGTCCTGTCCCACCGTTATCCACTTTCCTTCATTCCAAAATAGCCCTGAAATGACCATTTCTGGTCAACAGGGCTCCAATCCAAATAATCAGCCGTGATTGAAACTTGCACACCTAGCTCAACACTGATTTAGAAAACCACTTTAAGTCCACTTTAATTAGGAATCGTGCCCCCGGACACCATGTCTGAACGGCTGGACGTCATTTTTCTGCTTGATCTTGAACGCCGCATCGTCAACGGCGTCTGAGGATTTGAATGGCGTTGCTATGGTGCCGTGCATGCCTGAACAGCCTAAAAACAGCTTGCATATATTCGGGGCGTGCAGCTCAGAACTAGAGGGTTTTAGGTCTTATGAATGGCAGGGCTTTTGAGCTCCACCGGGCGAACTTCAAAATGGCTATTTAAGTTCAAAACCCCATCCAAATGTGGCATAACGCCCTTAAAGACAGTGTCGTACCTTTGGCGTATATTTTAAGATATGCATAGGCAGAGACCCAGGGTCATTTAGTCTGATGATAGCACTGGGTTGTGCTCCCGTAGCACCATCAATAAAAATAATATCTGCTTTATTTTCGAGTCCAAATTACGCTTTCAACGTGCTGTAACAGCACGAGACTCCTACTCTCTTTAGTAGCCTCAGAGCGTATCCAAAGTCCGCCGTAGTTGCATGTGTCGCAAACGCCGTCGTCATAACAACCGCCGTCGTCACGACGACGGCAAAATCTGCTGGGAGCAAATGTCAATTTCACGTCTTGTGCTGTATACTGCAGGGAGTTGGACATCGACACTGGACATTACGGAAATAAGACATGCAATGGAATAACTTAAGAATAGCGCGGTAACCGAGAATGTGAACTTAAACACCTAAAACTCATGGCCAAGCAGGCAAGAACACTATGAGAAAGGTCGAAAACACGAGCACATAGCGGCATTTGCTCCAGCAAACACCTCCAGCGCCCCCACAGCCACCTCTCGGAAGATTGAAGCACTACAAGTGAGTCAACCCGCCAAGCACAGGGGTTATTTTGAAACGGCCAGTCTGGTAGCACATCTACGTCATACAAACGTTCCATGACGCAATAAAACAATGACGTATTGAGGATAATCTTTACTAAACGGCGAAATTTCGCTGTCTAGAGCGGTCTTTTCCATCTAAAAGCATACCAATAGTTTTAAATGAGCTTGTCATCACACCTGCTGCTCGCTTCTATATCTTCCAATATGAAACATTCTCTTTCAGAGGAGTGTGCTAGCTTTAGGGTCTATTTCTAAAACATATTCTGGTGAAATCTCACGACCATTTAGCTTAATAAAAACTCTCGGTTGCACCAATGTAGCACAATTAAGATATGGTAAGGGTGTAAATTGGCGTTATTTTCGAGTCGAAGTTATGCCGTCAAGGGCTTTGCAACAGCACTCCACTTCACCCAGGGGAAGAAGTGTAGTGCTGAAGTGAAGCTGTCCAAAGTCCACGACAACTGTAGCTGGCGCGATCACTATCGTTATGACGACGGCAGGATCTGCTGAAGGCCGTGGCCAGCTGTTGCGGGTTAGAGTTACCACTTTGGGGCTGTTTTAGTCCGCACATTGCGGGCCTGCGGACTTAAGTCCAGTAGACAGGTGCCCGTTCCAGCGATCCTGCCGCGTCAACGGCAACTGCGGCCGCCCGAGCGACATCTGCGGTCGTCGGCGCGGCAGCGACCGCCGCCTACCGCCGGCAAGTGACGTATGCGGTAGACGGGATGACGCAGGAACGCATTTGTTCAATCAGAAAACGCGCTGGTGTCACCGGCGCGGTTAGGTGGAGCGATATGCGCTTAACCATATCACTATCCTTCGTCGTAATGTTGTGCTATAAGTGGCAGCGTTGTAATGAACTGCATTTACGAACCTGCGTTGAACGAGTCTTATAAGGGCTATTGCAGCGGGACGAGGCCAATACCTCAACGAGTACGGTCACCGATAGGTGACGCTACTGCTGTGTGAGAATCACGCTGGCGTCTTTCGTTTATTCGCCCCGCTGTTGTAAACGATGAACGTTTACTGATCTGGGAATTGTTTGTCCGCTGCTGACATATTGGCAGCCAGAACTAGGCAGATGGTTGCTGTTGTCAAGTGTTCCTCATTCTTCATGGTCCATCCCTCTCTGAACGCGTCTCCCTTTCTGTCATTTCGGGCCTTGGTACCGACACCGATGTTTAACAACGGACCAGCAAATTCACCGTAGGAGTTTTAGTCGCGGCTGCTCAGGCGCAACCGGCACGTTGATGGCACGGGCCCTGAGGTACAGGCACTCACGCCTGTGTTGCACTGAACGGGGCTTTGGATATCATCTGGAGAAGACAACAGGCAACTACCGCCACCTATCTTCGACGTCGCAGAAGAGAGCGAAAAGCGCGGCACTATGGCGAGGATTGGGAGCGTGAAGTTTTTCGTTTCGTAGTGACTCGGTTGGTGTATAGCTCATGCTGCAACCTTGAGCCTCTGTTGCCGTGGTCCCGGTCCTTGGCCCGCGAGGAGCAAAGAGCACACTGGATGCTCGGGCGAGTGTTCGTGCCGGACTGTAGCGTGGAGCGTCAGGCTGTCGCGTGGGTCATCGGACTGGTGCATGAGTCGTGTCTGCATATACAATTTGGACCTCCCAACATTTCAACCGGAGCAGGTAAGTTCATCCCCTCGGCAACAATCAAGTGTCCGCGTCAGGGGCGTACTTCCATCATGCTTCCTGGGATATGTACCCACCCTTCACCATATGTATCACTGTATTAACGTGCGCGTGAATGAATGTTCACTTAAAAATTCATGAGACACAAAAAATGAGATTAAGATAATGCCACGTCTCACGTCAAGTCACAATTTTCGTGAAAAAAATCACTTTCAGCGAATAGGCTTTAGTTGTGCCCTCCTTTCCCTTCGACATGCTTCACACGTCCCTCCCCCGCCCGTGGTCCGCCCAATACTCTGCAGCAATCACGTGCAGTTTCGTTGGTAATGCAATACCAATGACAGCCACTGACATCTAAAATCCGTTTCGACTCTGGCCAGTGGCAGAGCCAGGGAGGAAGGTGGAGAAATCGGTCACATGGGGCCGCTCAGTCGGGCAGCCTCCTCTTCATTGCTCCGTCGTGCGCTTTTTTATTCAGAGTAGTTTTCAGGATCGGAATGCTATTCTTATGTCACCAGACCCGCTTCTAAGTCTTAGAAGGCCTTCAGAACACCCTTCGGACGTCCCAAACTGTCAAAAAAAAAAATGCTGAGCCTTCTGCCCGCAAGGGGCTTATGCCACTTCCAACGGGCGTGGCCCCAGAAGTACCCCTTAACCAGAGGCTCAGGCTGAGGTCAGCCAACTAAACGTCTCTCAAGTCCAGATTCGTCTTGGGGTGAAACCACGGAGGCGCGCGTTGAGAGCAGGATGATTATGCAACTCGAGTCTGAACAACGCAAACTTTTCATTTCTCTCAAGTCAATATTCTTCTCACGGCAACGTTTTTTTTGTTTGTTTTTTTGTAACATGCGCACTCCCCCTCCCCCCTCCCCACACACCATCCCGACGGCGGCGGCACGCACCTACCCACCCTCCCCTCTCCCGGAGCGCGTCGTAACGCGACAAGCCGTTGCTATGGAAACCAGCCGTTGGCGAATGACGTGTGACGTAGCTAGCCAAACGTGTGACGTCAGCAATCGCAGCGGCACGCTGGGCGGCTGTCGTCGCGCGCCGGCGGCCGTCGCGGTAACGCGAGACGTCGCCTTGGGAAACTGGGCTGTAAGGTTGCGCTCCACATTTGTATCGGGTTTTGAACTGAAATGTCCGTCTTGACGATCATTGCAGTGCACTTCACAGCCCTGCCCTTCTAAGGACATGAAACCTAGTTTCTGAGCTAAACGTCCGCGAAGACGTGTAGACTATTTCGGGGAGACTATTCCAAGGTTACCCAGGCATCCACGACACCATAATGACGTTAGTCAAATCATGCCATGCCACTGGCTATGCGGCGATCAAAGCCAACAAAAATACGTTTGTCGAGTCGCTCCGATCTGGCATTCATGAGCATGATTTCCAGATAAAACGGCCGTCAATTTGCTCTAAAAAAATGTTGTGCAAGGTAAAACGACGTGGCCAAGCAATGACGTATTGAGGAGCACGTTTGCTAAGCGGAGAAATTGCGTTGCCTACAACAGCCTTTTCACTTAAAAGTATAACAATAGTTACAAGTGAGTTTATTTCATTGTATCTGATGTTTGCTTCAATATCTTCAAATGTCGAACATTCCTTTAAAAGTAATCCGTCGACTAGTATAAAGGACACCAGCACAATGAATGCTTGTGATTGGCACAGCAGGAGACAGGGGCCAGTTGCACAGAAGCGCACTGGTTGAAGTTTGAGCTAGTGCGCCACTATGCACCATGCGATAATCCGTTTCCCAAAGCCACAGTACGCCTAGAAAAGAGCCACCGTGGTAAGCGCCATAGGGGAGAATAAAAGCCAAAGGATAACCATTCGCTGAAATCGCGGGATAATAACAGGGTTCGGGCTTTCGTAACGGTTATTAAACAAACATTTTGGCAAATTGTGTCGCAAATATTACAGAACTCACAGGCTGGAGAAATCAGGCAAATGAAATATATTACTTGCATAATGGTGAGCAGGGAATCCAAGAGATTTCCTCCGTAGGAGCGGCTAGTGGAAATTCTGAGCTTTTCATGATTTCGAGAAAACTGGTATTGCCGCTCAAATCGGATGCGTCTGATGCAGCGATAAGAGAAAAGCACAAAAAATGAACTATGAACCTTAATACGAGCTATCGGAACTAATTCAGTAGGTCAAGTCATTGATGAGAGAGAGCGGGAATCCGCGGGATTTCTGACGGTGGAAATCACACTTCACACGGAGGTTGGTGTGAAGGGGCAGAATGAATGGCGGAAACAAAATTTACCCCTGTGCTTTGCTAAGTGTATCAACATGAAAAGAAAGGGCCCATGTGACCTTTATGTTCACATTCTACTGTGAGCCTAGCACTATGTTTGAAAGTTAAGAAATAGTACAAGAGAAATATTGGTGCTATTGGTCTACAAAGTTAGTGCTGTGGTAAGCAAGAAAGCATGAATATTGCTGGTAGGGCTGGTAGAATATACTCCAAGCCTGATTTGACAGAAAAATATCCAGGGCACCAAATCTACATGTGTAAGAACTCCTTACAGCCTTGAGGATTTGACTTCTTTCACTTTTATACTTTCCTTATCCTTGCAGTGCAGCAATAAGTCTCCCCAAAATGGGAAAAATTAAGATCATTCAGCAAAAGCCATAACCCAGAAAAACTAGGCTGCATTTATCATAGGGAAAAAGCATAAAAATGGAGCAAAAAAGTTGAAGCTGACATGGCTGCTGACTAGAGAAGCAACTTGGTATAGCATGACATTTCACACACAAAGATGCAATAAAGTGGGAGTCCTGGGGTCCCATGGCTTCCCATTTGGGAACCTCGCATAGGCTTATTGGAATCTGGATTATGATGCATGTACATTAACGGTATTGCTGTACCATGGGTTCTAGCTCCACACCTTTGAATGCATGGTCATCAATGCAAACATATTGACAGTGATAATCAGCATGCACATTGGCACAGAGCCAATATGTGCTGATACTGCCCCATTATGTATGGGGACAGTTCCATGTACTATTAAAGGTATCTTGAATAGCACACTTAAATTGACCTGACCTTGACATACATGTTGGGAATGTTCCCTAACAGGTTAAGTCCACCAAAAATGCCACCACCAGCATTCATCTGCGACCAGCTCAGTTATGGCAATTGAATTTGAGTCTGAAATTGGGCTTTCCTTCTTGGGATGCATGGAACATGAAAAAAATCTTGCCACCGAACGAATTGATGAGGATGTTTTAATTTTTCGGTGATAACTTGTAAAGATAACGTACACTAGAGAATAAAAACAAGTCGAGAAAGTCATGGATAAAGCATGGTGAGTTCACCAAACACCGTAACAGCAACAAACCATACCTGTTTCGGAACATCCAGACTACAATCATCCATGGTAACGGCAAGCGAGTCTTCCCCAGGCTCCACCAAGGTCGTCAAGCCAACGTTTTGTGATAGTGCTCACAGTAGCTTACATTTGCACCATCAGCTAGCACCCACAGCATTTGTATCACGACCAGCTATCAACTGCGCTCACTGTCCGACCACCAACCGCACGCCCGACCAGGCCACCCTGGGGCTGGCCCCTGTCATCGACAAGGCTGCTGCCGGGTCACGTTTTCCAAGCGGGCGACATGTGAGTTTTTGTAGTCATGTTCGTCGTAAGCAAAATTAAAAATGAAAAGCTCTCTATTTTGTAGTTGAAACAGCTATGTGTATTTCCAACAAAATTTTCTCATTCGATTATAATTTTCAAAGAAAAAAATATGAGTCCCATATTGAGGAGCCTCACGATTTTTAGATATTGTGAAATGAACGACGAACGCTTCACAACACCGTTGTAATGCATCTAAATCCCAGTAATCTCCTCCGCGGACAAAATGAATTGGTCATCCAGAATGTCCACTTCCATCACCAAAATACCAACGCTGATCACGAGATGAATAAATGAGCTGAAAAGACCGATTTAGCACCAGAAAGGCCGTACCACACCAATGGTGCCCACCGCGATCTGGTATAGTAAACCTCCCAGACATCATGGTCAGGGCGTCCGATTACACGTGGAAGGTTATGAACAATCAACAAAATGGTTTAAACCGTAACAAAAGAAAAGCTTTTTGCCCTTCGTAGCTGGATTTTTGTCAGCTCCTGGCGATCCCAACCCACCCGTGGCGGTTTGTGGGCTCAAGTCGCCATGTACGCACTCGCAGGGGCACAGTCAGGATAATCAGAGACGAAGGGGGAGCGCAACCAAGCGAGATTTCATCACGTAGAGCTACTGGTGGAGTCGGGGAGGATCTCTGCATGCTCGATCTTGGCTGCGCCAATGCCTGCTCGCTATTTGACCTCTGATTTGGATGGTCTGCGGCCGGCGGCAGCATACCGCAGACCGCTGTCCAATGTCATGGAGGTCCAAGGGCGGGGGAATGTGTGGAGCGTTAGAGTACACTCAACTTTTTCCATTAAGTTTCGCCACAGAATTACAGTTTTACAAAAGGAAGGTAGAATTCTGGAGCACATACAACGATCTTGGTGAGATGTGACTTTGTGGGTGGAAATCTATACGAAAACGTTGAAGGGCATGGCAAGAGTAAGTCCGTTTTTTAATTCCATGAATCTCTGAATTGGGCACATTTGAATGCCAACACTGAGGTAGTCCGTCTTCTATGGAAATATTAGGCATGCATCATATTTTGGTTTGCCAGAGATTGGGATGAGGGCAAAGAACCAGCAAAATGCTTCAGGACAACTACCCTGTATAATATTATATCGTCTTATGGGATGGTTCACGCTTGCACGCCCAAGCGCGATTTAACCACCCTAAATCCTACAGCACTCAAAGCATGCATGCTTAATGCCGTTAGCTCAACACAGAAGCCTTGAACCCATAATGATCAAAATGATAATGTATACACAAAATGCAGCACAATATAAGGGATTGCTTGGTACATATGCAAGGGTACAGATTACGCCCCTGGTCAGGAAGTGCACCTGGTAAGATTGTCATGGGGTGTCGCTGTTGACGGCACGTTCCTTGCAGGTGGCCCTATAGTGTCGGCTTACTGACTGACCAGAGAGGAGGAGCGGCACGAGCACTAATGTGACCGACATTGCTGGTCGTGACGCAGTATTTGCACTGCGCCAGTTGCGTTCAGTTGACATGCATCCGAATATGGATTTTATCTGCCTACCGGACTACATCAAGAATCTTGAGCATGGTGGTAGCAAGGCACGGTAGCTGCGAGCGATCAACCCGTGTCGTGCGTCGGCTCCCTCCGTACCAGCATCACTCTCCAGAGCAGGACAACTCTCTAGACATTCCACGTCTGCCGTGAGGCTCTGGGTATGTTCTTTTCCTGGTACGCATCCAAGAGTATAGATATCCTGCCTCATCATTACCCTCAACCTTGTCCGCCATATTCCAAGGTAGAACAGACAAGTGAAGCAATAACTTACAGCAAACCTGCTGTTGGCACCTGTGGCCGAGCAAACGTCTCTTCGCGACAAATCAGGAATGAAAAGAGGACATTGTGGAAGAGTTCGCTGATGGGTTCTCCGCAGGTGGTTTTCCTCCAGCAATGGCTGGCGTATCCATGCAGATCCATCTGAAGCAGCAAGTACAAACCTTTGCTGTCAGGGCCGCAAGAAGGATCCATTTTGCTTGGAGACCACAAATTAGGAAGGATATTGGTAGTTTGGTTCAGAGGGACATAATCGAAGCGGTTAGTGGCAAGCCATTAGAATGGTGCCAGCCACTGGTGGTCGTTCCCAAGGCGTCGGGAGATCCTCGTGTCTACGTCGACCTCTCCAAGCTGAACTCCTTCGTCAAGCGATCACTGCACCCTCTCGTCACACCGAAGGGGACGGTGTCAGCAATACCTGCAGAGCGCCGCTGTTTCACGTCTGTGGACGCGGCGTCGGGTTACCGACGACTCCCATTGGACGCAGACCGCCGGTATCTCACCACTTTCATCACGCCGTGGGGTCGCTTTCGTTTCCTCAGGGCACCCGTGGGCCTCATTTCAACCAAAGGCGAGGTCTGCCGCAGGGGAGACATCGCTATCGAAGGTCTCAACAACATCGTCAAGGTGGCTGTCGACGTGCTGGTCTTCGACGAGAACTTTGAAGTCCACATTCAGCGGTTCCGAGTCCTTCTGCAGCGCTGCCGGGAGTAGAAGAGCATCTTGAAGAGGGAGAAATTCGTCTTCGCAGAAGCAGAAGTAGACTACTGCGGATATCAAGTATTCCATCGAGGCGCGAAAGCAAACCCGCCCAAGATGAGAGTTATCGCTGGTTTCCCGCACTCTCCAACATCACCGTATTGCGTTGATTCACGGGAATGGCTCAGCAGCTGACGAATTTCAGCTCTGACATCGCGTACACGCGATGCATGTGCGGCATGTGGCAGGCACGCTGTTCTCCGGTGACGAAGAGGCGCCAGAGCATCTCAAGAGCCTTCGATTTGAGGACCTCACCACAATGCCATCTAGCGACGCGGCATACCGAGGGCTGCTCTGTCACGGCCAGAAAGTCTGGCCGTCATCCAAACAGCTTCTGGACGTCGATCTGCAGCCATATTAAACGATCCGAGGAGACTTCTCTGCTGTGGACAGCCTCGCGCTGGAAAGCCCCATGATCGTCATACTGCTTGCTGCTAGACCCCAAATTCTTGGCAGCCTCCACGCGGCTTATCAGGGGACTAGGCGTATGAAGAGACGCGTCAGACAGCAGGTTGTCTGGTGGTCTAGATTCAAAAATCAAGAAACTGATGGACAGCTGTGAGGTCTGCCAGCTGCGCCGCCCGAACCAATGACTGCCTCTCCACCATCTTGCATCTTTGAGAAAGTTTCGGCAGACCTGTTCTTCCATGCTGATCATCATTTCCTAGTCTACATGGACAGAGCCTCGGATGGCCTGTCAGTTTTGCATTCCCCAGAGGAGACACTCGAGCCGGCCGGCTGATCCAGGTCATCAGAGAGGCATTCGCCGATCTCGGCATTCCAAACCGCTTCCGCTCCGATTGAGGTCCTCGGTTCTCCAGATGCGACGCCAAGAGATTCTTCAGACGTTGAGTAGTGAGGCTGGAACAATCAACGCCCCGACACGCACAGTCACATGGGCACGCTGGAGTCCTGGCCGTCAACGCGCTCATCCAGACGACGTGCCATGGCGGAGAACTCAACACCGATGCTTATTATGAAGGCCTTCTGGAACTTCGGAACACGCCCGGGCTGATGGTCGCTCCCAGCTCAGGTCGTTTACGACCATCCCTTCTGTTCCCATGTTCCTGCCGGTCGCCGCTTATTCTCTCATGAGTGGCAGCGCAGCTGACTGCGGCTCCGAAGCAGCAGCACTGAAGAGCACAGGTTTTAACCACTACTGCTGGACCGCCAAAACTCTGCCACCTCTGAGGGTCGGTACAGAGGCTCGCATGCAAGATCTCCGCAACAAGCTGTGGGATGCGTGGGAACCGCCATCGGCGATAGTCGCAGACGTGACTACTACATCAAGTCGCCCAGCGATAAAGTTCTCTGGGTGGAGAAATTGTTGTTTTCTTCTCCTGACTCTGCAGGGCCCTGATGAAGCTCAGGAGCGGTCGACCCCTTCACCTTGCCGACCTGCCCCCGGGGGCGGCGTCAGACGCAGTCAACTTGGCGGGCGGCGACCAGACCGTCTCCAGCTGTGACGACGTCATCGATTCGGTCGCCGCGGAGGGGGATGTGGCGTGTTCCTGCCCGGCTGGCCCGCCGGGACGTCCCGGCAGCCGCCGGATCGCCGCCTGGCGCCATGCGGCCCGTTGCCCGAGCCGTCGGTCAACCGACCGTGTGAAGGGCATCAGGGCCCTGTAAAACGCTGCTATTGGCTAGCGAACGGTGAGCGAGGTTATGTTGCGTGTGTGTGTCTAACTGTAAGGGTACAGTCGTCTTCATCAACTCTGTGAGATTGTGCCTCTGATCGACTGCTGTCTCCCGAGAGCACAGCAGTGAACTTCACGCGTTGGGTAAAGCCATGGATACTCACATGCAATGGGTAACAGCAGGGAGGCAGCCAGCGTTTTCTCAATTGCAGACCCTAACGCTCAATGAGTACGCATCACACCGATTTTTCACACCTATCGGGAGGCCGTTGTATTGAAAAACGAAAAAAAACGCTGTTGGCCATGGTTCCATTCTACCGACGACGCTTTGGACAATGCGGTGCACTCCACCGGACCTGGCCCACCCGACGCGTCATTGCACATCTTCGCAGCGGTTGATTTGTATGGCTGCACACTCCCGACGGTTCAGTTGGCTGTACATCGCGCCGGAGTGCGGAGGGCACATCGCTGTGCTGTCAGTCGTCTGGTCGCGATAGACGCAGGGCGCCTGGTCAGGCTGAAGATCTGGACTCCCCGCTCTGGGGCATGCTTGTCAAGCAGCGGTTTGAAGTTTGCCAGGAACGCACCCCACTGCTTGCCGGGTGAAAAATGCGTCGGAATGGCGTTCAGTCGGCAGTGACCACCAGCTGTAGTAGATGTTCTGTTACGTCACATGTTGAAGGTAGCAGAGACAAGTGCCAAAGAAATAGCCAAGGAAGCATGCTATGGTCGATGTAGTGCCGGGGCGCCACATCCGTTCGTTGGAGCTGATTCGGAGAGTTTGTGATCAATGCCGGGCTCATCCTCGTGCAGCATGCTGCAGTAAACATTGTCATGATCACCACCGACCGTGTACATTGTACGCTGTACAAGGCAGAGGTTCCATTTCCGCAATTCTTACGAGGCAGTCTTAACTACACACTAGCTGTCGGAATTCCCGCCGCAGCGCGCGTGCATACAGCGGGGCAGCCCTGATTTCTCGGGCACGGAGGCCAGAGGACTACTACGGCGGCGACCAGGGTCAAGGCCGTGCCCTCGGGGTGGACCAACAGGCTGAATATGCTGTCTAAGGCCGACTATTTCCGCGACCCCACCGCCGCAGGCGCTCGTTAACGCAGTGCTATTACCGGAGCAGGACAATCACCCTCCAATGGCCTCATCGCTTGAGTAGGAACCGATAAAACCTGCCAAAGTCGACCTTGCCCAAGAACCGCCCACCTACGCTTGGCACAAGAACTAGGCGACTGCACCACCGACGTGGTCAGAACGAATAGAGATGTCGACATGAAAGCCGCTTTTGGGCTGCATGACTACTGCCTGTATGATACACATTTTTGTGCTTTGAAGTTCGGAAAAATGTTGTTGGTATGGAAGTTGTATTCTCAACAGTGCAGTTTCACGATTAATCTATAAAAACCTAGCATTCTTTTCAGTCGGATATTGAGGCTCTGTGCGTCTCATTTCGTTCTATTTGATATGTTATCCATCGGCTACGTCAGAGTCAGCATCCACTACAGCCTGCAATTAGCCTTCAACATGGTTGAAATCCATGGAAAATGCGGCGCTGTCACGTGACGGCCTAAGCAGCCAATCACCACACTGCAAATTCGATCCAGCCACAGCTTGACCCACTCACTTTTTACTTCGAAGCTGTGATATGGGGTGAACAGCACAGGTAAGTTGGCGGTAGTCTAAATGGTTACGCCTCCACTACGTTTTCTCCCTCTGTCATGGCGGAATGTCTTGTGGGGACGCCATTATAATTTCGTTGGTTATCGGTGGTCAAGGCCGTAGTGCAGTAATCAATGTAACGATTATTTCATCATCATTCGAAGTTACAATCAGGTAAGGTCGATGGTATGCAGCTTTAGGTGTGTTGGTCGTATGCAGCTTCGGGAATAAAGTGTGTAAGTTGATGTGCGCGACTTTTGGACTGCCGCGGAAGATTCCGGCCGGTAGCCGAGGGTTCCGGCCAGCGAAATTATGGACTGCCGCGGAAGATTCCGGCCGGTAACCGAGGGTTCCGGCCAGTGAAATTATGGACTGCCGCGGAAGATTCCGACCGGTAACCAAGGGTTCCGGCCAGTGAAAGCATGCCGGCTAAATTTTGTTTGGTCCGTACTTTGTGTTCAGGGAAACACAGCCACTGGCAGCTATGTTTTGCGCTACGAAAATGCAACGAAATCTGTAGCACAAAATGCTGTCAAGCAAACGATTAAAAGCAATACATTTTATCATAATTTGAGGAAGAAATATCCCGTCCAGTAAGCCCGGGGTGGCGTCGCTCTGACCCCAGTCCCCCGTCCAGTGAGCCCGGCGTGGCGTCGCTCTGACCCCAGTACCCTCGTCAGTAGGCCCGGGGTGCGTCTCGCTCTGCACCCCAGTACCCCCGTCCACGTGAGCCGCGTGGCGTTCGCTTTGACCCCAGACCCTCGTCCAGTGGGGTTCGCTCTGTCCCCCGTCCCCGTCCAGTGGCCCACGGCGGGGGTCGCTCTGACCCCAGTGCCCCGTCAGTGGCCCGGGGCCGTCCGTTCGCGCCGCCATTTGATCGGCGCGCCGCGCGGCCGTGGCGTCGCTGCCGGCGGGCGGCCGCGCCCTGCACACGACGGGCCGGCCGCGCTGGCGCCGCCGCATGCCGTCACCTAGCCGCGCCGCTTGTCGACATGCCGCTGCTGCCCAACTTGGGGCCGCACGTGGCGGCGGCCTGGGCGCGGGCGCGCGCCGCGCTTGCCGGACTCGTGCCTGGCCGGGCCGATGAGACCTGCACTTCGCCAAGTATGGCCGCCGCCCTGGAGACACGGAGCTGGCCGCTATGGGCTGGCAAAGATGGCGGCCACGTCAACGGAGCGGCCGGCGGCGGCCAGGAGGCGAGCGGCGAAGGCCTGTCGGGCGACAAGATCGACGAGTGGCATGGCCGGCTGGAACGTCACCAACGCCATCCAGGTGGGTTGGAAGGGCGTAAAGGCGACCTAGCTAACGTCTTGGGCTTCCACGTGGAGGGCCAGGTTCAAACACCGGTTGTGCCATGGCCCCTGAACGCTGATATGACCTTTGTATTCGCTGGCGCTGCGTGAAATGGGTGCTCGATGGCGCGTGTCGCGTTCCTTTCCAATAACAAAACCGTGGCACATCACCAGCGTCGCCTGGCCGTAAGCAGTTCGGGTTACTGCCGGTACCCCCGGAGCTGACGCGGCGATGTCGAGGGTATGTGTCCCGCGCTGGTTGGCTCCAGCCCCAGGAAGGCGAACGGTCCGGCTGAGTCGGTGCAGCACAAGACCGCGTGCTGAGCAATGGTCGCTGAGGGCCAGCTTGCATGATGTAATGATGCCTATGCGGCCCGGTCGTGTTGAATCATTACGCCCCAACACGTTGTCTCGCGAGCATTTCTAGACTAAGGGCACTGCGTGATATCATCCGTTGAGCTGAGTGTGCTTCACTAGGTGGTGGGTTCCTGGTGCAGATAGCAAGCCGTTTGCGCGCTCGCGGCGCTCTTGCCACTGCGTCTTGACGTGCTGTGCGGGCAGGCCTGCTCTCGCGGGGGTTTGAGGACAGTCGGGAAAGGTGGCATGCGTATTTCACACGCGAAAATGCTTCGCGCGAAAGATCGACAGCAGCCATGAATGAAGATTTACTCATGATTTGGAGGCTCGTGCCCTTCACCAATTTTTACGAGTCTTGTCTTTCTTTGGGGCCCAGTTGTGATGCCAGCGATACATTTTGTGCAGCTTATGCCAGCGTGCTGTCATTCTCCTGCACAAGTCTTGGCTGTACTCCCCTGGACCCTGTCAGTCATTTCTGCAGCCTCGAGCTTGGTCAGAAGCTATCTGCCGCAAGCTGTACTTGCCGGCTGCTGTGTGAGGCGATATGTCGTCGCCGTATAAGCCGGTATGTCCGGCGGGTGACGCCTCATAGAGGTACGGTGGTCCCCGCATACATGCACCAGTATGTGACGCTCGGCACTTTTGGCAATATATTCAAAATCGTATTCGGATCGATATCTGGCCGACAATGGACCTCTGATTTGCCTGAAAGTCTGCACACAGCTGAAGCGTGATTTTCCGATCCCAGCGAACATAAAAATAAGGCCTTTACGCGCGTTCCCCCCTGGTCCCATTGCCCTCACTGACAACTGTGTTGTAACCGATCTAACATCGCATCATTCCGGTTGGATTCCCTCGTTTTTTGATGCCCTGGAAAACTCGCGTAAAAATAGATATCGACCGACTCACCCGGCGGGCACAAGAGCTGAGCCGGGCATGTCCTATTTCGGGATCGTAGCAGGTCAAAGTCCCGGATCTCGGCCCGAATATGGATCTGAATATGCTGCCAGTTTGACAAGCGTTATCACGCGGAGCGCTCTACAACAACGCATCGGCCCATCAGATAATGAGTGACGCTCTTCACCGCTTCCTCCCGTTTGTCACTGACGCTACTCTGCCTTGGTTTCTGGTCCATCACTGACGCTCCCTCCCCTGTCTGGTCTATCACTGACGCTTCCTCTCCTGTCTGGTCCGTCACAGATGTTCCCTCTCCTGTCTGGTACATCGTAGACGCTCCCTGACCTGTGCTCTGGCCAATCAGTCACGATCCCCGTACTGTCATCTGGTCAGTCACCGGCGCTCCCTGTATTGACCTCCGGTCTGTCAGTGACGCTCCCTGCACTGTCCTCCGGTCCATCACTGATGCTCTCTGCCCTTCCCTCTGGCCGGCGACTGATGTTCCCTGTTCTCTCCTCCTGTCTGCCACAGACGCTCCCTGTGCTGTCCTCTGGTCAGTCCGTGACACACCCTGTACTGCCCTCTGGATAGTCAGTGACACTTCCTGCACTATCTCTGGTCAGTCAGTGACACTCCCTGCAGTGCCCTCTGGTCAGTCCGTGACACACCCTGTACTGCCCTCTGGATAGTCAGTGACACTTCACGCACTATCTCTGGTCAGTCAGTGACACTCCCTGCACTGCCCTCTGGTCAGTCAGTGACACTCCCTGTACTGTCCCCTGGTCCGTCACTGACGCTCCCTGTGTCGTCCTCTGGCCAGTCACTGACGTTCCCTGTGTTGTCCTCTGATCAGTCAGTGACACTCCCTGTACCGTCCTCTGGTCCGTCAGCGACGCTCTCTGTCCTGTCCTCTGGTCATTCACTGGCCTGCTCACGCCCTCTGGTCCGTGACTGATACTCCCTGTCTTCTCCTGTTATCCGTCACTGGCACTCCCTTTCCTGTCCTCTGGTGTATCACTGGAGCTCCCTCTCCTATCCGGTCCGTCATTGCCGTTATCTGTCCCGTCCTTTGGCCCAACACCGGCTCACCCCGGCCTGTCCTCTGACTGCACAGCGACACTCCTTGTCCATCTAACCAGAGCTGTGGCTCAGCAGTGACATGCAGTCAGTGACCCAGCAAACACCTCAGCTTGAATCGGCGCCGGACTACCGGTGGATAGCTCCGGGATCGATTCCCGCCGCAGGCAGCTTTCATGGGCTCCGAGCCTCTAAGGAGTGGCGGGTGCCGGCGCCAATGGCGTCAGCTGTTACAATGCATTCGTCAGTGACCAGCGGGGCGCTGGTCCGGTGGCATGGGTCGCCAGTGACGCGCTCGGTTAGTGACCAGCAGGGCAGACGGCTGCTGGTCCGGTGGCATGGGCCGCTAGTGACGCGCCCCGTCCTATTGCAGGGCATGTTCATCGTCTCGCTGCCGTACACAGTGCTCCACGGAGGTTACTGGGCCATCGTCGCCATGATTGGCGTCGCTTACATCTGCTGCTACACCGGGAAAATTCTGGTGGATTGCCTGTATGAGGTATGTGGACGGGGCGGAGCTACATGATGCAACTTACCAAGAGTTGCAACATATGCAGGACTTCCGTTTTCCAGTACATTTTTTTTTCGTCGGAGTCTTTATCAAGCGATACTGCCATACAACATCATGACGACCACTCTGGAACAGTTGCCAGCTTGCATCCCAGAATGCGCATGCTAAGCGTTGTCTTCTGGAAACGAACCCCGGTTGTCACGACGCCAGTGATCGGATGTCCACATCGGTCAGCTGAGCTGCAGTGTTTTGCACGCAAAACTGCTGCATCACGCACATGTAGCCTGTAAGCTCTGCGACACACTCAAGAATGGCTAGTGCGTTCTGCATAACGCTCACACGTGACACATACGTTTTGAGTCTCACCCTCACGTAACCCGCACGTCTGGCATCACGACCACATGCAACACAGACGCTGCGTGTCACACTCACTTGGTGCCTGCGCTCGGCGTGGCACTCACACGTAACGAACACTTTGCGTGACATTTACAAGGGACTGCCATCCCCCGATCGCCACTCATACATGACCCCAACGTTTAGGCCACCCATATGTGACCCACATTGCGTCGCACTCATTCGTGAGCCGTTCATGTTGGGTCGCGCCCAAATGCGGTCCATCTGCTGTGTCACACCCACAAGAGCTTTGAGTAAGATCTTCGCGTGGCGGATACCTTCTGAGTCGCTACTCAAACTTCTACACGTGACTCAAACTCAAACTCCTATGCTGGAGTTTCGTAATCCCATGCGTCACTCATTCATTTGAATCAAACTCCACACTTGACGTTTTTTAATGAGCGTTCTGCGTCTTACCTAAATGCGCAACACACATTTTGCGTGCGTTTTACACGTGACTCATATACTCATTTGGAGGCTGTCCACGAAGCGCAGTTGGTGGAATGCCGGATATCTCACTATGCAGTTTGCTGAGCAGTGGCGGGGGCTCGCTCCCCAGAAACATCGTCTGCGACTTGTCAAAAACGATTAATTGGCAAATGGTCTTAAGAGTGCCTGCCTGACCGCCGGATGGGCGTATCACGGCGTTGCACGTCACGTGACATTTTAGACACGCTTTTACAAATGCCAAAGCATAAATTTTATATTGAACTTGCATTGCATCGTTGGTAAAGGTTATTGCAGTGGCATGTGTTGGAAATTTTCATTTCTATTCCATCCCACC
The DNA here is from genome assembly GCF_011947565.3 of Pollicipes pollicipes. Classification (NCBI taxonomy): domain Eukaryota; kingdom Metazoa; phylum Arthropoda; class Thecostraca; order Pollicipedomorpha; family Pollicipedidae; genus Pollicipes; species Pollicipes pollicipes. The sequence continues at coordinate 3,276,365 of NW_023597034.1, forward strand.
ATTCCTGCAACATTGCCGTCAAAATTTTTAAAGATTATTTGCGCTCTGCGTTCTGTGTCACACACACACACACACACACACACACACACACACACACACACACACACACACACACACACACACACACACACACACACACACACACACACACACACACACACACACACACACACACACACACACACACACACACACACACACACACACACACATACACCTATATATATATATATATATATATATATATATATATATATATATTGTCCTGAACCAAAAGGTTTCAGTAAAGATTGAGTGATTTCGCAGATTTCGACCCAAATTCGCAGGAGTTTGGAGATAATTTACGTGAGGCAATTCGCTGGATGGAAGATGACTCACATGCAATCAAAGGGCAAGTTCTTGGTTCGTCCAATTCCTTGCTCTGTGATCAGACTCACAGACATACATATGGCCCAGACCAAAGTGTTTGAGGTGGCGGTGGCGGGGTGCTGCGCGGAGCGGTGACGGCGGGTAACGGCGCGAGGCGCTGCCAGTGTTGCTACACATCCAGGTGCCACAGATCAGGTAGCAATACCTCCTGGGCGTGATCACTCTTACGTGGAACACCAAGCAACATTTTGCCGATGTTGGCGCCAAACCTTGTGGCCCGTCGCGCGCCAGCAGCCTCCGAACCTCCGTTTCCACCCGGCATTGGTCATTCGTGTCTAATGCACGTGCGTGCGCTGACATTGTTATTGTTTTATGTTTTGCGAGTGCTCTTCCGAAACAAAGGGGCACCATCTACGTTCAGTCTCCTTCCTCATGCAATGCCTTACAAACGTCGTTCCTCGAAAAACAAAGCGCCCTCCTGCAGCTCAAATTTGTACCATTTGGAACACAGTTAGTCGTGCTTAATGGCTTCCAGAACCTGGAAGCTCGAGACACGCGAAAAAAGCAGGACGTTTTCCTTCTGTCGGTATCATTATTCCTCTACATCTGCGCGTTAAGGCCAAAAGTAACAGAGCAACGGAGTTACGGACTAAAATGCAAGGGAATAACGGACCTCGAAAGTGACGCAAGTTACTCGGTCCTTTACACTTAAAGTCATGAGTCCGTTGCTCTGCAACTAGAAAGGTAATTCTATCTCGTAATCAAACAGCAGAGTAACGAACCGTGCCCACCTATGCACCATACGTCATGCATCAAACCCGCACGTCACTGGTACGTTTTGTGTGATACTCACACGTGATCAATGCGTTCTTCGTTGAGCCCGCAAACGACCCATGTGTAAACCACGGTTTTGTGCCGGACCCTCGCTTGACACCACACCTGCGTTACATACCCAAGCGTGACCTGCCCCTTCGCGGTGCCGTTAACAGGTGGCCCTGCGTTCTGCATCACACTCTCAGACAGGCATTTGTCCAGAATTTTCTCAAGGAAGGGAGAGGTACAGGTTTCAATTTTCTCCAAACTCCAGCCAATTAAGATCGAATTTCTGTAAAATTTAGTAGTTGATCGGTGTGTAATGCAAACGTCTTGACTCAGAAGGATTGGCCGTTGAGCCTTCCCACCCCCATCCCCGCCCGTTCCCGTTAGCTACTTTCCTCACCCAGTTACTCCTCGAAAGTAACGCAAGTTACTATCCATGCGCTCTGTATCGAACACTCAGTGCAAATAATGCGTTCTGCATCACACACTGAGCCGTGACCCATGCGTTATGAATTGCACAGTCTGACGTAAGCCATGCTTCTGCATTTTTTACTCAGACGTGACCCATGTGATCCACATCACGTGCCCAGACAGCACCCATGCGTTCTGGATCATCACACAATCGGACGTGAACAATGTGTTCTAGGTCACACATTCAGACGTGACCCATGTGTTCCGGATAACACACTCAGACGTGACCCAAACGGTTTGGATCACACACATTCATACACAACCCGTATGTTCCAGGTCACACACTCAGACGTGACCCATGCGTTGGGGATCACATACTCAGAGGTAACCATTATGCTCTGGATCACACGCTCAGACGTTACCCATGCGTTGGGACGTTGGGGATCACATACTCAGAGGAAGTCATTATGTTCTCGGTCACACTCAGGCGTGGCCCATGTGTTCTGAATGACGTACCCAGACCTGACCCTCGTGTTCTGAATCACACTCAGACGTGACCTGTGTTCTGGGCTGTGCGCCGCCGCAGGAGACGCCCGACGGTCAGCTGGTGCGCGTGCGGGACAGCTACGTCAGCATCGCCAAGATGTGCTTCGGACCGCGCTGGGGCGCACGCATCGTCAACGTGGCGCAGCTGATCGAGCTGCTCATGACCTGCATTCTGTACGTGGTGCTGTGCGGTGACCTCCTGATCGGCATGTTCCCGCAAGGTCAGATCGACACGCGCTCGTGGATGATGCTGTGCGGAATGCTGCTCATCCCATGCGGCTTCCTGAAGAACCTACACCACGTCAGCACACTCAGCTTCTGGTGCACGATGGCGCACCTGGTCATCAATATCTTCATCTTCGGCTACTGCCTCTCCTGGGCCGGCGAGTGGGGCTGGTCCCAGGTGAAGTTTCGCATCGACTTCCTGCACTTCCCGATCGGACTGGGCATCATCGTGTTCTCGTACACGTCGCAGATATTCCTGCCGTCGCTGGAGGGCAACATGCGCGACCCTGGCAGGTTCGAGTGCATGCTCAACTGGTCACACATCGCCGCCGCCGCGTTCAAGTCCTTGTTCGGCTACATTGGCTTTCTGACCTGGCAGGGCGCCACTCAAGAGGTCATCACCAACAACCTGCCGTCACAGAGCTTCAAGCAGCTCATTAACTTCTTCCTGGTGGTCAAGGCGCTGCTGTCATACCCGCTGCCGTACTACGCCGCCTGCGAGCTGTTGGAGAGAACCTACTTCAAGGGTCGGCCCTACACTGTGATGCCGTCGATCTGGGCCCTGGATGGTGAGCTGCGCACCTTTGGCTTAGCCTTCCGCGTACTGGTGGTGGTCTTCACCATCATCATGGCCGCCATCATCCCACACTTCGCCATCCTGATGGGGTTCATCGGCAGCATTACTGGAGTCATGCTCAGCTTTATCTGGCCCTGCTACTTCCATCTGAAGCTCAAGTGGGACGTCCTCTCCTGGTTCACCCGGGGCTACGACATGTTCGTGATCTTCCTCGGCTGCCTGTTTGGACTGTGCGGCATCTACACGTCGGGACGCGCCCTGGTCGAGGCCTATCGTATTGGGCTGCCTTTCTGAGCGGTCGCGCCACCCGGCGCAGGTGAGTTCTTCACGACTGCACGTGAAGTTATACTCCGCGACAAGAAACCGAGTCATCTACGGTGGGCAACGGAGTCTTCCACGTTGAGTAATCGAGTCTTCCACACTGAGTCTTCCAGACTGGGAAACCGAGTCTTCCATGTCGGCCAGCGACATTCACGCTGGCGGCAGGTGTTAAGCGCGGACGCGACGCGCTGGTGGCAGTGCCGCCGGACTACGGCTTCCAGCGTTGCGAGCTAGTGCAAGCAAGTCTTCCCTCTGTTGAATGTGATGGTGTGCCATGTTGTGATGTCCAGTGTAGAATGCTTGGTGTCCTGTTGTGTACTTTGTATATCTAAGGTGAGCTAGTGCGGGAGGATGAGCGAACCGTGGGCGGCTGGAATCAATACCAGGGCCTGGCCAAGCGCTGAAGCACTCCTCGGGCGATTCCAGACCCGAAAATCTGATAATATAGTTTACATGGAAAGATGGGCGAGGTATCACAACTACGTGCCATTTTTTCTGCGGGCATCGTTCGGCTCTTTGCTGCCTTTGTCGTGGGTTATTTGCAGTGCGTTACATGGGACAAAGTTCAAATAACAGCAATGGAGCTTTGGTGTTCATTTTGCTGGACCTAATCTTTTTAATGCGGATCAATCGAATTTCGAATTACGAACTGCAGAATCGCAGCATCCTCTCCTCCCCTCCCTGTGGTGCCCCAGTTGGCGTGCCGTGACTGTGGCCGGTGGGTGAGCAGCGTCCTCCCGGAGAGGCGTGGCCGCTCGCCGCGCCGCGGCCCGGGCCCGGCCGGCCGGCGGGCGGGCGGGCTGACGTGCCGGCAGGCTGGTGCCCGCCGCCGGCCCGCCCGCCGCCCGCCGATCAATACAGCCTCTGCGCTCCCGGCCGCCAGCCGACATCCTCCGCCGGCGACGTCGATACCCCTGCCCGGCCCGACCGCGCCCCGGACGCGGCGGCCGCGGTCACCGGCCGACCGACGCCCAGCTGACTGTGACGCGCTCACCGGCTTATCACGCACGTGACGTGCGTGTGCGACGCGCCGGCTCGGCCGTGCGTCCCCGGTTTCACGCGACTGTGACGTTTACACGCTGCTGGTATGGCGGCTGGCGGCTGTTCGCTTTCCGCCTGATGTGATCAGCTGTTGTTTGATGAGCTTTCGGATCAGCACGCCCCTTGGCGTTATGAACGCAGCAATGCTGCCGCTGTCCACAGTCCTGAACACATTACATGCTGAACAGAGCCCGGTGCTGTTGGTTCTCGCTATAAAAAATCATGCAACGTGCAGGTGCAATGCACACACCCATTTTAAAGGACATTGATAGACCACGATGGTCGTCTGGATACAGCTTCCAACACAGCTTTCGTCCGCAGTCTGATAATTTATATCCGGTTTGACAGTCAACCGTATTTGGGCCCGACAATCCACCGCTTCGCTACCGTCATTGTCCATCGGTCCCTTGAGCGCCGTCCGGCCCACCCCAACCGCAGCATGCTCCGTCTTCCCTCGTGCCGAGTCGATCCTGTTGGGGTCAGTGTCGTGGAGTGATGGTGGCGCGTGGCCAGGCCGGCAGGGGGCCACCGCTGCCCCTAGGGAGAGCGGTCGGCCCTGCCCGCCCTCCCCAGCGCGTATGTCTCAGAGTCGCTCTAGACGAGCCGGTCACGTGGGTCAGCGCCAAACAGAAAACCCAAATAAAAGTGAAAAAGAGCTTGTGTTTTTACGGCCGCGGACAACGGACGCCCGAGCAGAAGAGCGGCATCAAGTGGTAGGGAAACGTCGAATCTCTGGTGCCGCACTGAACTAAGTCGTTTCTCCTCCGAAAACTCAGGCTTGCTCGCCAGCTGACCGTGTTCCACACAGACGACAGACTGTTCATCATTCGGAATAGCTGGGGCGCCTTGTACGGTCGGATGAAGTCGGCTTGTCGACTGCATGAGATGAATGCGTCTCGGATATTGGTCTGCGGGTGACTGCCGCCATCAATAACGGCCGGGGATTCCGGACGCCAAGCTGTGAATTAAGAGCGCCTTGATGGCCAGAAGAGGACGCCCGGCTCGTCTTAGAGCTGCGAGCTTCGGGACCAGCGTGCCTGCAGTGAAGTAGGACGCCCTCCAGCAAGCATAGATTACGTCGCATTCTCCTCTTGAGCTCCAATTTCGTCCGCTCAGTAAATACTGTGCTTGACTGTTGACGAGGACTTGAAATTGGAAAAGGCAAAACGATCTGTACAAGTCAAGGTCGACTCTGACATGGCCAAATGTTCACACACGGAAATATGAAAAGTGTGGGTACATGTGCACATACAGATGAATTTTTCCATTGCATCTGACTTTGCCATGATCCAGTGAAGAAGACGAAGCCATCCCAAATGTTCACGCGTGCCATGCATGACCCATGTCATGCATGCTGCAGCATTTCATCAAGTGACTCACAGCCACCGTGATCAGATTTATCGCGGTGCAACGAAGAAGAGTGCTAATCCAAGATGCCACAACTTCATTTGTGAGGTTGTCGTGTTAGCCATAACGTATTAGCCAATCGCTATGTTTTGACCAGACTAGCAGTGCATACGCAAACTTGGTAAGCGTACAGATTCTAGCATTAACAAGCATCGGTTATATATATATATATATATATATATATATATATATATATATATATATATGCATGCTTAAGTTTGCCATGACCGAGCGGTGTCTTTTGCTATTTTATCGGTTCCATACCGCCGTACAGCAGGCGTCCAACGATCTTACACCGACGGCCAGGGCAGGCAGTGCAACTCGTGAACGCATGAACAACCGTCGATCAGAAATGATTATATTCATGTTTTCACAAGGCTGTACAACAAAATGCATTCAGATGTTATCCACGTGGCCACAATAAATGCAAGCATCATTCGTTGGGTTTCGATGGGAGGAAATAAATGAAAATGAGATGATTTATTTATACATAAATACAAACTTCCATGACCATCAGCTAGGTTGTCAAAGGTTACTGACATCGATCTCCTAAACACAGCCCCGCACAATTTAATTACCCCACAACCCCTCACGAGCTCGCGCCAACGCAGACATACACACCCGGTGTCAAAGATAACTATCGATTCTTAGTTACGAGTTTGGAATTCCATGCGCGGACTCGATGATCACATAAAAAACAAATTTCATGCGGCCACCACGATGGACAATCATTGTTACTATGACAACAGCGACGTTGACAGATACGTCTTTTGCGACCATTCATGTGCACCACTTTTCCTGCGGCAATGCATACTTTCTATGAGAGAAGAGCTATCATTCATGATGCATATTTTGCATGATTACCCTAGCTGGTCATTCGTCTTCGACCTTAGCGGACCGTGCGCTACTTTCTGCAGCCATGTCACGTAACCGCAGCAAAACATGATCGCGGCACATGATCGCTGTAGGCACATGACCCCTAATGACATGCATTACGGATACTGCAGCCGTCCTGTGCCCACGCCCTGAAAACCCCATACGGCCCAACCGTCCCCTCATCCGACACCGCCTCAGGGGCATATTTGCACAATCACGTGAGCCGTCATCAGAAACCAGAGAGCAGACTCGGGTACATGTTCCCTCCAAGGCAATGATAGGAGCAGTCTTCAGCCTGCCATAGCCTGCTGCGGAGCAGCCTTCAGCCTGCCATAACCTGCTGCGGGGCAGCCTTCAGCCTGCCATGGCCTGCCGTGGAGCAGTCTCCAGCCTGCCATGGCCTGCCGCGGAGCAGCCTTCAGCCTGCCATGGCCTGCCGTGGAGCAGCCTTCAGCCTGCCATGGCCTGCCACGGAGAAGCCTCCAGCCTGCCAGGGCTGGACGGTGAAGTCTGCCATGGCCTGGGTATGACCAGGCGCCAGCCTATCAGAGACGCAGGCTTCGGCCCGTCAACAGCTGTGCAGGAGAGTGGCTTTTGCACCCGACGGTCGCCTTGAAACAGCAGACTGACCCGGGTAGCCTTCCGACTTGTTACACCGATCACACCCAGCCGACGCTACTCGAGGTAGTCGTGGAGCTGTCTGGTGGAGCTGGAACGGGAGCTTCGCTGCGTCTTGCGCTTCCTCTTGATCACGAACATGGTGGTGCAGAGGGTGAGGATTTGCAGACCGGCTAGGCAGGCCAGCGCCGGAACCCAGGTCACCTTGTTGGCCCGAATCCAGTGCTCCATCTGGATGCCGCAGCCGTCCTGGAAACACGCACCCGTGACGTCACACGCCTTTTTGTGACCTGTGAGGTCAACGATCGGGAAGGCAGCCTGTGCTAGTTTTTGTGATAGTGGGACAGTCACCTCGGATGGGTAGTGTCAAGGACAGAGACGTCACTAGTGACGTCACGTTTTTCTAGACAGCGTGCCTCGACATGAGCAGCAAACCCACTCCCGCAATACACGTGACCACGGCCAGTGTGGACGTGGCTCCATGAGTGCTCCGCCGGGACCGGGAAAAAGGACGCCTGGAGGTCATATGCTGCCACCGGCTCGCTGCAGGAATATTCCAGTGCGGTTAGCTGCAAAAGGATGCAGGGCCTACGCAAAGGTAATAATATGCTGAATGAGTTAAATGCATTCCGTCAACGCCCCATAACTTAAAATGTGAAAGCAGCACGAAGACCGTTAGATGTCATCGATTACATGCCGCTTCTCATGGGCAACGTTTCACGTATTCTGTGTCATACATGAACCACTGCAGAATCACATGTCTATACGTCTCGCTTGTTCTGCAGGCATTGCAGCTATCATGTGTAGGGCCATCAGCGCGTTGAAAACTAAAACACACACCAAATAGCGACCTTTGCGGACACAGGCGGGCCTGGGACGCCGGCGCCACTAGTGCTGCCACCTATACACGACCGCCGCGTCCCCCACCTGCCGCAGTTCTTGCACGGTCTGGGCCTGTGTCTCGCTCGTGTACACGCCCTCTGACGGCAGCTCCTGGTAGCACGTGCTGTCCAACAAGCTGTTGGTATAGGCGAACTCCTTGGGGCCCGTGAAGCCGCAGCACTCCAGCTGAAACGGAGAGTCTAGTTCAGGGTTGGGTGGTGCATGTCCATGACGGTGTTCATGTGGTGTGTTACGTCATGTGGTGCACGTTCATGACGGTGTGTCATGTGGTGTGTTACGTCATGTGATGCATGTTCATGACGGTGTGTCATGTGGTGTGTTACGTCATGTGGTGCATGTTGACGGTTCACGGCGTTTTTAAAAAATGACATACTTTTGGATGAGGCGGTACACGTAGCGGAAGATGAGTATTACACAATATACACACGCACGCACACACACACACGCACACACACACACACACACACACACACACACACACACACACACACACACACACACACACACACACACACACACACACACACACACACACACACACACACACACACACATGTATATACACACACCTACATATAAGCGAAGGGAGCGAGTGGCAGCTGGCGGCAGGCGGTGGACAAGGGAGCGTCTCGCCCTCCCCAGCTTCGCCGGACGCGGTGTCGAGCCGCGTGATGCGCCGGCCGGTGGTTCATCCCTGCCCCAAAATGTACACGCAGGTGTTGACTGTATAGCTGTTTGTGTCATGTCACGTCGCGTTATCATGCCGTGAACTTATTTGTCACAGGATGAACTCGTGTCGAACTGACACACCACGGTGTGACGTGTACCACATGAACATATTCAGGTCTTCGGACAGATTAATGTAATTAACATTCGACAAAGTACCTTGAAATCTAGGGCGCACCCATTTCCTAATTGCTTCAAAGCCGACATAAGGTTTTCCATGCAAATGTAGGCAGCCGGGCGGTGGACCACCTGTTCGGTCCGGGCCGGTCCATGAAATCCAGGGAAATTGGCCTCGATGGGAAGCACCTGCGGCACGCGGATGAGTACCACCGCTGCTCAAGACTGAAAGGAAATTTTCGTCGAGAAGCGCTGTGAAGAAGAAACTTTCGAAAGCTGGAGAAGCGAGGCAGATGTCAATTAAGGCAGCAAACTTTGCTGATTTTTGGTGTAAACAATAGAAAATATCCACAGCCAATGTGCTATCAACTCATGGCCGTTCATTTCTTAAGCCACTGCACACATGTTAACAGGAATGTTGTGTCCGATTTGCTTGTTGCTGATGTGATCAATATAGTGTTACGGCCTTTACGCAGAGATGCGCTGTGGCTCCTTCGGAGATCAGATCCGGTCTATTAAATCTTGAAATGGAGTGGCTATATGCTGACAACATGGACACCACATTCTGCGACATGGCTCCCCTCAGTGGGGAAAATTATTTGAATTTGATGTGGTATGGCAAGGACCTAGTCATAGCTGGAGCTGCTCGAAATTTTTTGAGAGGAGGCGGAAGACCGAAATCCTCCAAGGCGTGAACTTTTGCTGTAAAGTTTGATATTTTCCGTGATCACGATTAAACAACTGTTTAGAATGTCAGGCGATTTCAATGGAGAAATGTTATCCTACACTCTAAATTAGTTGAAATGATGGTATCCTAAAATTTAATAAGTGGGGAGAATCTATCCTCTCTCAAGTAGTTGAGGTGATTCTATCGTCTGTGAGGTAGGTGCGGTGACTATCTGAAAATGACCAGTAGGAATGGACACTGCGTAGCCTGTCTAAAATTAGCGATGGTGGTAGCCAGTTAGCAGAGTTATCTTCTGGTAGAGGATATTTGTGGATGGAAGGTACTTAACTAAGTTTAAAAATTGGAATATAGGACGCAGGTCAAATTTACTAAAAAGCGGAGACCTTTGCGCCTCACAAGAAGACAAAGAAAGAAAGAATAATTCGAATATAAGGGTGCATACAAGCATTTCGAGAGACGTGACTGCTCAGAAATGCTACCAGACTTCGCCCATATTCTGGTCTCTCTTGCAGAAGCTCTTTTAGTGTTGAATGGTGTCGATGGCGTCGAATGTTTACAAGTGGGTTTAAGTGATGTCTTAGCATTGGCTCGATGCGATACCGGGGTCTGGCCTATGAACAGACAGGCGGCCATATTTGTATACGGATTTGATGAAGCCTGCCAATGGGCCAAACGTTATGCAAGCATGCGATTGAAAACATTCAATTGAATTCAAATGGCTTTCTTACTGTAATCATATACGTTCTAGCAGATTGGTAAGATGTATTCAAGCCCAAAACCCGAAATGACTCAAAAACGTTTTCCAGGCGCAAAATAATCTTACTTAACTACTAAATAGACTAACGCATATTATTGCTGTAATGATGTCATTTTAACTCAGTTAAATACACACGGCTTGCGTAGCACAAACAAAAAAACCCTCTAAGGGTATATATTCTTGTCTTTCATAAGACCAACGTATCCGACTGTTTCCAGAAGCTATAAGACACGCTATCTAGACTTTGAATGAAATAACGATGATCCATGACGGATCCTAGTGCAGATGGCACCCTTTTGAACACCCATAACGCATCCGGCCAAACGTCGAACCCGCATCCTTCTTTCCAATTTATCAAACTCTCGCCGGCGACTCGCGACGGCCCATCTCTCTCTGTTTGTCCTCCTTTGTTGCCAATCTGTTCCAGTAGCGCACGGGACAAATAATTGCGCGCGTGCACCGCCGAACAGGCGCCAGCTGCGGCTTTCGCGCTACGCTCCCGGCGCCGGTGACGGCCGGCGGTGGCGCCACCGCGCGCCGTGCGGCGCGGCGCCGGCTCCCTGGACGCCACCGCATGGCTGCGGTTGAGGTGCGGACCGAGCGCGGCTCGGGGGCAGGTGGCGCGCGCCGGCTGCCGGGTGTCGGCCCGTCGCCCGGCTCCGGGCTGACGCAGGCAAAACTGCGCGTGCGGTGCGGGGTCGACGCTGATAGGTGGAACTGGTGTGTAGCGCGCGTGTCACGGCCAGTTTCACGTGCCTCTTCATTACATTTTGGACTTGTGTGAAATCGCCTAACCGTTTGTCAAGTGTTCCTCATGGGCGTGTGTATCCAATTACGGTTTATCTCGTCGCCTGCCAAACCTGTTGGCACATACGAAGACGTGGTACGATTCTGGCGTTTGTGGCATGCTGTTTTATGTAAGGGGGAGGGGGGGTGGTCTCGCATCCCGTATCAATCTAAAAGTTCAGCTTTGGCAGGTCGCATTCCTTAGCTACCATGGGTTACCTCGAAAGCGAGCATAGGTCTGAGAAGGCGTGGTGTTTGGGTTACAATCCGTAACAGGACCCGCGTCATGAGCTTTAGACAGCCTCACTGAAGCGATGTTCAGCTAGCTTCATTGAATCTTCACTCGTCACAGGAAGCCCGTGGCCGTGGCGTCAAGAGCAGGCTGCTTGTAGCAGACCTTTTTAATGCTGAGTCCCACACTGGGCGGAGCGTCAGCAGCCTCTCTGTCTCTATCAAGCAGCAAAAACCAGCTCCTCATTCGGAGCCTCCCGCCATTGTTTACTTACCGCATTCTGAACAAAGTTCCGCGTATTCTGGTTGACCTCGTTCCAGCTAATCTGCAGCATATCAGCAAGCTGAAAGCATAATCGGGAGGTCATGGTAGAAACGGTGCCAAAACAGCCGCCGGCACATCCGATGCACCCTCACGCGGTCTCGTGGGACCCTTCCCCACCCCCACCCCATCCCCTCACCCCCCGCTTCGCACCCGAGCCGCAGCTCTCTGTCGCAGGTCGCCGGGGTGGGGGAGGGGGGGGGGGACACCACAGATACTGATGAGCCTCCGCCGCTGAGCACGATTTGACCGCCTTCGAGGCCCGCCGGCGGCTGCGGTGGGCCCACTCTCACGGTCGGGCCCGGGCGTCCCGGCTGGCGACTCCACGCTCCCCACGCGCGATAACAGCGCCCGCACCGTTTTCATTCAGCCGCTGATAGACTATAATTGGGCTAATTTTGGTCGATGGATCGTGGTGTGCTAGTCATGCGCCGAGGCGGTCGTTTAAGCGGGTTCACACACACACACTAGGGCGGACCAAGTAAGGAACGGAACGGACCCGCCTGAGCCGTCACAAGCATGGCCGCCACTGCCGAGCGCATAAAACATTCAAGGCTACTTTGGAAGGTAATCGGGGAATCTTATATTAGGCCCGCATTGTGTGGTTGTAAGACAATCCAGGGCACCTGCCGCCTATTGCACAAATCTGCCAGTGCTGTGTCCAACCTGCCTCAGTCGCGTGCCTCTGCCGGTGACAAACGCAAAGTTGTTCTTTAAGAAACGGAGCAGGCAGCTTACAAGGACGGCTTTCGTAAAGACTGTCCCTTGATTAAATCAAAAGCAATGCATCTGGACAACAACGACCGAAGTTTTTGCACCAAGAAACAGTTATTGTGTCAGAAACCCTAAGACCCTCTGGCGCTCACTGTTAGCAAAACCTCACCTCGAACTGCATGGCGTACAGGGTGATCAATCCACCAACCTCGCCAATAATCATCAGCAGCACAAGGACCATGAACTGAAAGGAAGACCTCAATTATCAGTATCATTCAAGACACTCCAGTACACACAAAAGCATTTGTCATACAAATGACGCGAGACTTGGCACGTTGAGGTCTGTATCGGCGACTTCGACGTGGCAGCGTAGGATATTGGGAGGCCATCGCCGGCATAAGAACGGAACACCAGCCAAAACAAACACTGACGCTTTTTAGCTCAAACCACTTACATCGACACTGTGAGACATTTATTGCCGCTGGAAAGCACCCTCGTTGGCCCATAGAGAAAATTGCAGTTTCCATTACACTCCGGCAGAAGGCAGGTGAGATGACTTCCTTAGCATGGGCACGGCTACGCGGTGCAGCGCGCGCTTACGCGGTGCCTGACGGTCAGGCCTTTACCAGTCGGAGGAGGCAGTAGTTCTCCGAGAACGAGGACACCCATCCGACCAGGCCAGAGAAGAAGTAGAGGAAGCCGAGCGTCACCATGACGTACGTGAAGACCTGCGATGGACACACCGACAGACGGGCTCAGTCGGGCAGTCGACTCGGTAGAAACGCACCTCCAACGCCGTGACCGAGGCAACGTTGGCGATTGTCAACATGGAAAATAGGCCAACCAGTTGCCCACAAAGGCCATCTATCTGTTGCTACCCTTGTTATGTGAAGGTGTTTCAGGTCGTCTGATGATAGAGGCCGACCCACTTAGACCACCGGTTTTTGCGTACCAAACCGGAAACATCGACGTCCGAGAGACACAACCACTAAGGTCCAAATTCAAGACAACTCATGACAAAGAGAACCACTTACACCCTCTTATTGCGGAGGGGGAACATCACAGCTTCACTGCAATCAGCCAGTGACAAATATATCACGGAAATAGTATAGCTCAGTTGTATGAAATATGCTGACGCCCCCCATCTATGACAAGCAACAGATGCGATGCGACAGACTAGAGAGTAGGCAAATGACTTGATCCTTAATAATGTAGTGATAGAAGTAGGAAAGATGTATCGCCTCCTTTCTTTTCTCTTGTTCTCTTTCGCTGTCTACACACCTAGTTATGGAAAACGTGGAAAATTCGTGTCCGCAAGCATGTTTTTCTGATCTTTGCTTCTTCACCCGGTTGATCAATTGCACATCTAAAGCCCGCTCAACTGGACCCAGTACAAGCAGACGATTGCTGAGAAGACCAAAGGCCATTGTCGTGCAAGCGATCACCGGTAAACGGTTGCATGGCTGTTGTTGCACTGCAGTTCACGGAGAAAGCCTACGCATTAAATCTCCATTGCCTGTGTAAAATTCCTATTCAAAGCTGATGCGATTCGGATAGCTCTGATTGTTCACTGTCGTCGACAAGAGCCCTGGTTGGACCACACCGAACATGTAGCAATAGTTACGTCCTCAACAGGTTGCATGGTCATCACTAGTGAAAAGATTGCAGCTGTCTACCAGAACCATGCCTTGATTAAACCCATTGCGAGACCAAGTGATAGCGCATTGCGTGGGATTTTCTCAACAGCTCGAAACAGAACGTTGAGCACGCTGTCAAGTAATGAGCCACTGCTTTTACCAACATGTTTTATCGGCTGTTTTCGGGAGGGGATAACCATTCGGCAACACGTAACTTGCCATCAAACCCATTCTCGCTTGATCACATTTATTCTTTCAACAAAGTTTCGAACGCTGCCAGGTTTGTACCGGGTATCGTCTAGTCTAATCACATGCATGATACAACTGCAGGGAAATCCAAAATTAAAGCGACTGTCAAGCGAACACTTTTGAGATGGTCACCAAATATGCTCCTTGTTACCACAAGTTCAGAAAAATATAAGCATCGTTTTTCAATCCCTGCTCCTTTAGTTTCATAACAGACCGATAAAGCCTGCCGTTTCAAATACTGTCACGATAGTGCCAGGGGTTTGAAAACACGCCGGATCAAATACCGGAAGTTTGGTACTATGTCTGATAGTCTAAATAAAGATATGGTGGGTTTAGTATTTCGATCATATCACATGACTCGACAGATTTTCAGGTGCCGCCGGACGACGGGGCCTCTTGGGCTGAGCTGAATATTTTTTTGTGGAATGCTCTTAATGATGTTCAAATCTTTAGGACTGCATTCACAGTATTTCAACACCTTGATATGATTTTGATATCTACTACCCAACTTAAGAATATTTTGCCATAGCTTCTCCGAAACACTTAGCCCCCAAATGGCACAACTCACATGATCTGAAGAAAATAAAAACCCTCGATGCGTGCACATACGCTTTCTTTCTACATTTGCGTACGCACTTTACGTTTAGCTTTCTAGGGCTGTGCAGCTCAGGAACATGTTTTTCCGCAAACAAATAACATCCATAATAATAATAAAGTGTAATCGCCCAAATCAAAGGATTTTGGGGAGGGCTTCAGCTTCCAGTGCCTACAATTTTGCCTCACTCCCTTGGTGGAATCCTGTATCCGCCATTGCCCGTAACGTCATCGACGTCAGTGAGAGGTTACGTTCAATGCAGCGATAATTTCCTTGACACCGCCAACCATGATGCAGAGCATGGCATTGAACAACTGACGGAGATTTACCGATCTAGGTTTCAACTGCAGAATGGCAAAGTTTAGATATTACCATGGTATTGTGACTCGATTAAGGCGGATACTTTGCGGCGAAAAATCTGCGACTTTATTATGAGGCTAAAACGTGTTATAGCACTGATTCACATCATAAGGCATGCGATTTACATCAGCGATTTACGCCATGCAGTGTTGCACCGAAATGTTCGGTTGCATCACTAACTTAAAATGAGGTAGCGTAACGTCCACGAGATGACTTTTTTAGTCTGAGGGTGTCCTCTAATCAAGATTTGCCATCATTTTGTGCTTGGGATACTTAACTGTTAGCCTGTAAAAGTGCAAATGCATTTTACTGTAGAGGGTCGGGTGGGGTGAAGATGCTGGCTCAAGCACAGTCACACAGTCGCAATGCCTTACATTTCGTAATGCATTGCGAACCGCTTCGTGGTTCCCCGTAATAGGCTGCGTCCCTGCCTTTGATATGTCATGACCATGGATGTCGTCATGGCCATGGGTAACCTCTATGTGGTGAGGTCATGTCTGTCTGGCTTCAGCGCGCCATGACTCATGCCGCTTGTTTCAAATGACATGCTCTAAAGCACCTCACATGCCAAACTGCTCAGCCTTATACCGCATCGGACCATGATATTATGAATGCGGCTGTGAGATTAGTCCTCCGACATCGAGCTGGAGAGAGCAGTCCCAATAAACAGATTTATAGGGAACGTTATCTGAATTTTGTTGCCTAATTTGATGCAGCATATAGGTAAATGCAATACACAGTTGACGCAGTTTCACAAGTACAGGACATTGACCAGCTCAGTCAGCATAGCCGGTGACATCGCCAGCGGAGGTGAAATATGTCCTTTTGGAGGGGCTTGAAGCGACGTCCTATACCAGTACATTCAACCCATACAGTTCTGTGTTGATTTGCCAAAGTCATGATTTTCGCCGAGCGTGGTCCATCCATGGTTTGGAGTGCGGTAGCACGTGCCGCCTAGCGGCTGCTTCCGTACACTCCATGGAGCCTTGAGAGCAGGACATGGAAATGCCTTTTCAGATTATTCCGAGATCAAAGACTGAGACGTAGAAAATGGGTTTCGTAAGCAGTACTTGCTCTACTAAACAATACAGAAGATTTTGAACAAAAGCTCATGCCGTGGTACCTCTTTTACAACACGTTTTCCGAACACTGGCGTATTCTTCCAAAAAGGCCGACCAACATTCCGTGGCACACCTGCAAAGGGAGCCAGGGACGAGGCCGCTTCTCCCGGACCAGGGTCCCACGTGCCCACTGACCAGCTCTCCTGACATGAAGCGAGCCACGGTCACGGAGGTGGAGAGCACCCAGCCCATGTAGCCGATCACCGTGCAGCCGACCACCTGGAACAGAGGGGCGCGGTGTCAGTGCGGCCCCGCCCTGTCCGGGAGGCGGGGGGCAGCGGAGCGTGGCGGCCGGAAGTGACGCCCGCGGCCGGAACAGAGCGGCCCGACGTGCAGGCGATCGCAGCGGGCTAGAGGCGCGGTGATGGCTTTGACACGTGCTCTGGGAGTTGCGAAAGATCGGAAGAGTTTCAGAACATTTATGTTTGGTTCACGTAGTACAGGCGAGTCATCCGCACGATGTCAAGTGTCGAGAATACGGCCCTCGCATACGACCGCATGCGATCGCAGCCATATAACTGAGTCATTCGATGGCAGCTCGGCACACGATAGGATTGCTTATCACAGACGAGTACGGCATGTAGCGAGATCTGGGCTCTTTGTTGAGCGTTTCACATGTTAAAACATTCTGCGATGACTTAGAAGCTTGCGGACGATGCGTGGATGAAACGTTTGTTGTATGTGCTTCATTGTGGTGCACATTAAGTTTCGAAACGAGATTGTAAAAGTGACACAACCTAGTTTACAGATCCACACTAGGACAAAATTATTCAGGTCAGCTCACTTAGGCCGCATGAATGATGTTGTATGAGTGCAGTCAGGGTCTATTTCTCTTCCAGATGGGAGAACTGAATCTCATTCGAACAGCCATTATGTCAACCTAACAACTCATTCATACAAACAGCCATTCAGTAATCGTCAAGCACTGCTAATAAATTCTTAGAAATTCAAACTGGTACCACAACGTTTGCCATCTGCCCGACACCATTTTGATACTCAAGAAGCCCTTGTGCGCACGGCTTGGTTGGGAGCGTTTGAATGCATTGACACCGTTAAACCATTGAGGTTCAAGGGTCCTTGATCCCTGACATAAG
The DNA here is from genome assembly GCF_011947565.3 of Pollicipes pollicipes. Classification (NCBI taxonomy): domain Eukaryota; kingdom Metazoa; phylum Arthropoda; class Thecostraca; order Pollicipedomorpha; family Pollicipedidae; genus Pollicipes; species Pollicipes pollicipes. Next base: position 3,293,875 of record NW_023597034.1, read on the forward strand.
ACTGGTGTGACATAGATTGAATGTAAAAAATGGCACGAATTCCAAAGTAATGGGTCAGACGTATTACTGCTGGAATGTCACGGAACTTTGCTGTTATCCGTCGTGCGGAACCAGGTTATCTGTGACACGGAGAACGCCTGCCTAGCGTGACCTGCCGTGTCTGAAAACGAGTCAACCGGAAGGCGCACACACGCACCCGGGGGACGGCTCGCGGGCCACCCGACTGAGCGCTCGAGATGCTTCTTCATCAGGATGGCTCAGCTCCGTGCCCGTGTGGGGGGGGGGGGGGGTGGAAGTATCACTATTCGGAACCCACGGCACAGGCGAGCCCGTCATCACTCTTCGGAACCCACGGCACAGGCGAGCCCGTCATCACTATTCGGAACCCACGGCACAGGCGAGCCCGTCATCACTCTTCGGAACCCACGGCGCAGGCGAGCCCGTCATCACCCTTCGGAACCCACGGCACAGGCGAGCCCGTCATCACTCTTCGGAACCCACGGCACAGGTGAGCCCGCCATCACTCTTCGGAGCCCACGGCACAGGCGAGCCCGCCATCACTCTTCGGAACCCACGGCACAGGTGAGCCCGCCATCACTCCTCGGAACCCACGGCACAGGCGAGCCCGCCATCACTTTTCGGAACCCACGACACAGGCGAGCCCGCCATCATTCTTCGGAACCCACGGCACAGGCGAGCCCGCCATCACTCTTCGGAACCCACGGCACAGGCGAGCCCGTTATCACTCTTCGGAACCCATGGCACAGGCGAGCCCTCCATCACTCTTCGGAGCCCACGGCACAGGCGAGCCCGACATCACTCTTCGGAACCCACGACACAGGCGAGCCCGCCATCACTCTTCGGAACCCACGGCACAGGCGAGCCCTCCATCACTCTTCGGAACCCACGGCGCAGGCGAGCCCGTCATCACCCTTCGGAACCCACGGCACAGGCGAGCCCGTCATGCTGGGGTCCGCTGGTCAGTGTCAGATAATGCTATCAGATAGTATGCATTTCAACGTGCGTAGCAAAAAAAGCTGGCTACATAAATAGTCGGAAAAATAAACTGAATAGTTTATCATAAACATAAAATCGTCCATGGCTGCCAGTGCTGACGTCAGTCAGTTCAAAACAAGCCATTATGTCGGAAGGAAAATTGTGTTTACCGGCAGCCGAATGCTACCCGCTCCCGATGTCCACGAGGGCAGGCACTGGAGACGGACAATCAGTCTCCGAAATATGTCAGTTCAATTAAGCGCCCGAATAGCGCAGTGATTACGTGTACGGTGCTGCATAGCAGAGACACGAATCCGTTCCGCCGGGTAACAGCCCAGGACGAGCGGACCCAACAGCAGACAATGCTCGTGATGACTGGACGGAAACGGCACAGAAATCGAGAGCGGGCCTCGCTTTTCTCTGCTCTGCCTGTTCCGTCCTGCCACAAATGACGCCTCGGTCCGAGGAAACCGGCCCACGGCGTTATCAAAACCATCGGAGAATGCTGTGTGGCGGCGGGCGCTGTCGGAACGGCCGGTCGTTCGCCCCCGGCTAGCGGTAATCATCCGCATGTATGCCGCGTGTTTCGGCCTGGTTTTCTCCCAGACAGAGTGATGCGTTCCTCGGAGCTGGTGGCACGCGGTTCGCTCCCATCGGCACCATCTGGCGAGTCCACGGCCATGCTCGAAGGAGCGGCACTGTGGTCCTTCAGCCAGGGGTGCCCACGCTTACACCCGCCACATCGCACTAGTGTGTAGTTTTCCTAATGTGCTGTGATCTTTGTGCTCCCGTTCGACCTCCAGCAGTCGCTGTCAGTACTAAAAGCTTCACACGGTCTCCTGACAGCCGTACCACAGTTTGATGGAAATTTGGTTGTCTCTCTCTCTGTCTCTATCTCTCTGTCTCTCTCTCTCTTCCTCTCTCTCTCTCTCTCTCTCTCTCTCTCTCTCTCTCTCTCTCTCTCTCTCTCTCTCTCTCTCTCTCTCTCTCTCTCTCTCTCTCTCTCTCTCTCTCTCTCTCTCTCTCTCTCTCTCCTCTCTCTCTCTCTCTCTCCTCTCTCTCTCTCTCTCTCTCTCTCTTCTCTCTCTCTCTCTCTCTCTCTCTCTCTCTCTCTCTCTCTCTCTCTCTTTGCAGTAGCTATTTGCATATATTGTATAATGCAGCGCTCACTTCCCACAGCAGTCCTCCCGCAGCCCTTCCTTAGTCCTTGCACAGCCCTCCCACAGTCTCGCCACGGGCCTCCCGCAGTCCTACCGCAGCCCTTCCTTAGTCCTTGCACAGCCTTCCCACAGTCTCGCCACGGTCCTCCCGCAGTCCTCCCGCAGCCCTTCTTTAGTCCTTGCACAGCCTTCCCGCAGTCCCGCCACGATCCTCCCGCAGTCCTCCCGCAGCCCTTCTTTAGTCCTTGCACAGCCTTTCCACAGTCCCGCCACGGTCCTCCCGCAGTCCTCGCGCAGCACCACTGCAGTCCTCCCCAGCCGCCTCGTAGTCGTCCTACAGTCCTCCGGCAGCCGTCTCGTAGTCGCCCTACAGTCCTCCCCAGCCGCCTCGTAGTCGTCCCACAGTCCTCCGGCAGCCGTCTCGTAGTCGTCCTACAGTCCTCCCCAGCCGTCTCGTAGTCGTCCTACAGTCCTCCCCAGCCGCCTCGTAGTCGTCCTACAGTCCTCCGACAGCCGCCCGGCGGCGGCGGACTCTCCCACGTTGGCGCCCATCACCGTCACGTACCACTTCCCCGTGATGCGGCCCAGGCCGCGGGGAGACGACAGGTCAACCGTGCAGCCGGCTGGACTTACGTCACCAGCTCTCCCCGACAATCCATCACGGCAGCGGCGCGACGCCCGCAGGCCGACGCCTCGAGTCCAGGACAAGGAGACAGCCTATGGGATCGCTAAACGGTAACGATTATAACCGAAGATCCGTTGATGTGCATGATCATCAAGAAATTACCTCTAAAGTTCCTGCTTGATCCACGAACTAGCTGCACGTTTTGTCATTGTGTTCTCCAGGATCCAGGATCCAGCTGCCTTCTTCTTTCAGAGTCTAAGCAAAGTCGAGATCCAGGGCTCTCTCTGGGAGTGCAGATCATATGCTGGAGGTTGGTCACCACGGCATCGCAGACGAAAAGCGTATGGAGGTCGATACACGCCGGTGGATTTTAGAAAAAGTCCGCTGGATTTGTTTCGACTGGGTGTCTCGATGCGGCCATCGAACACAAGGCTGATGGATGTCATGAAAAGGATTGTACAAGGAAAAATTGTCAAGGAAAGGATTGTACGTCTGAGCTGACGCGCGCATGCGCCTCACTGCTCAAAGACTGGACAAGCTTCGCTAGACGCCGTCACGGCCCGCGTTCGCGGCAGATCTCCACAAAGCCATTCTGGCCAAGTTTCACACAGGAGAACACTGCTCGGAACCATCATCGCGAGCTGCGATGTTAGCGTTCGGATGCATAACATCAGTGCTCCCGCTCCCATGGCTCCGTGGAGCCCAGCTTTCACGCCCAGCACGTCATGCATGCCGCAGTGTAATCGCTAAAACTTGCACTTTCAAACGCTCTGAAACACCTGACCGCCGCGCCCACGCCGAACAAGGAGCCGCGGCGTGACGTTGACGTCACACAGCGCGGAGGCCGCATTTGCGACACCCACGGGCGGCGGGCGGGGGCGGCGCGTCACGATATCGTGCGGCCGGCGCGCGTGACGCGGCGTCACCATCACCGGCGTCACGTCACCGGCGGTCCCCGCGCGGCCGACGGGGGCCCGCTTCGGGTGCGGAAGCGCGGCGCGGCGGCGCCCGAGGCGAAAGTCGAGCGTCCGAGGTGGGTCCGCGGCCGGGCCACGGCAGCACGGCACGCTCCAGAGACTGAGAAAGTGTAGCGCTCTGCGGGGCGACGCACCAACGCGAACGGGGTGGGGTCGGTCACGCCCCGCGTGCCCGCACAAACCTTGAATCTGCAGCACAGGCCGTGTGGCCAGGGCCGCAGGAGCCTACCAGTGAAGGGGGTCGTGAAGGCTAGCTGCTCACTCGGTGTTGAAGTCGGTTGTTTCGAGCATCCTACTACTGTTTATGTGAACATTCCAGAACGGTAGGAAAGGGCGGGGTAAAGGCCCTCTGTCTCCCCCCACCACACTCCCTGAACTACGCACATGACTCCGTCCTCGGTACCTAGATCGATGTAAATAACCATGCAGTCCAGTCAATTATTGCATGGTTTCACATAAGTGCATTCGTCCTGCCTTATCCTGCATCCAAGTGCCCACTGGTGGGGGCCCCGTCCAGACGCCAAGGACGTACCCCTCATATAGGGGGCCGTGTGGGGGCTGTGTTTCTGTAGATGAACCCTCGATTGCAAGTAGTTTTCCCCATAATCATGCCCCTAACTCACCCCACATCCCTGCAAAAGTCATTGCTGGCCGGAAAGGGTCCAATGCAAACTAAACCGAGCCAAATCCTGACACAGAGAGGTGACAGAATGTCCCGCACAGCCGGCACTTGCGTCCGCAAGACGCCGCCCGCACCCCGCTCTCCGGACACGGACCGGCGGAAGTGGGAGCGTGCACCACATACCGAGCACGTGTGTGTCCGCAGACGAGACCACACACTCCCCTTGGCCCGCCCTCCGCGCCCAAACACCCGAGCGAACCCGGACACCTTGAGACCACGGTTCCCACGACGGTATGCCGCGGGTGGCGCCGGCCCCTTCCTCGAGAGCAGCCTGGTCTCGGCCGACGGTGGACCACGCCCACCGGCAGACAAACCACACCGGGACGAAATATAACCGAGAAAGCTCTCCCGCATGCGGAAGCGTCGACTCACTTTCCAGTTTCCACACATGCCCTCAGGCTAGGGCGGCACGTGACAACCAATATGTTATAGCTTATGGAGAGATCAGCAGCATTAGTGTGTGTATAAGGTGCATGTTGTCGACTGAGCAAAGTCTGTGAAGCTCAACACTGATAGACTAAACACATAGCAACACAATTTGAGAGACATTGGCTGATAATTCCATTACCTGTGCTTTGCATATAATTTTTTTACAAAATGTATAATACTTCATCTTCATATCTTTATGTCTTAATTTGTAGGTTGTCTGGCCTGACGGGCCGTGTTATCGCGCATATGTGCAGTCGTGGTCAGCGGGTTAGGGTGGTTCCGTTAAGGCGTAGGACAGAAAAACATTGCACGTATTATCCACGCTAACAGCTATGCGGGAGCCGTCGGGGTGCTAGAGGCCCAAATAACTACATATGTCGCTAGGGCATCTCACGATCAACCTTTTTCGTGATACTGCAACCTGTTCCGTGCACGCCATGAAGGACGCTTACAGCAGAGCTGGTGCCGATCGCAGCAATCACTGGCGCATCCGGACTGTATTGTGTGAGGACCAGGTGATGACTGCGCGTTTGATGCTCAATGTGAGTTATACATGACAAACCTTTGCAAAACGCCGAAAAGAACGCATTCGCCGCCAAACGAGCTCCTATTGTTCAACCAGCATAATGCGATGGCGCAACACAAAAATGTTTCGTGAAGATTGCATCAGATCCTTGCATGTAAGTATCATGTGCATTGTACGTCGTTGTGCTTCAGTCGGCCATGCGTTATTGTCTGTGAGTTCTGCAAGTTTGCTCGTGATTCGTTTTGCCCCGGTTTTGTTCTAGAAGAAATTAATTGAAGGGAAATGTTGAACTTGACATAAGGAAAAAAGACCTTAAGCCCCAGGCTTTCAACATAATGAGTTCGCAGTTTTTGTTCTGACAATTATCTCCAACAATTTCACATAACACAATGACTGTTAAAACGACGTTATCAAGGAAACATTGACTACCTTGATAAAACTGGACGTCATTGACGCGCTCACAGCCAAAAAGTGGAATCATTTTACCGACATTGCGTACGTCTGATGCATTTGTGTCTGCCACACGCGCCAGTAAAATATTCCATCGGGCACGCCGGCTCATGACAAACGGCGCATATTCGTGCGCCTATTTCCTCCTCAGCGATGACGGGTGCATGTTGGTAACAGGAAGCCTACGTTAAAAAGATTAATGTGTGAGAACGCTGATGGGTTTCACGAAGTGCATATTCGATTATGTGGATAGACGTGGCTTAACAGATCTTCGTCTGGTGCTGCCCGCCAGACAAGGGTCTGCTAGTGACGTGGTCGTAGTTTTGTGATAGAAGTAGTTTCTCAGAGTTTTGAAGAACACTTAATCGATGTAAGGAGATCCATCTATCATGTCCACACATTTCTCTACACTCTTTAAAGAACGTCACCTTTATATCCAGTTCAGTTTGTCGAGAAACCCTGATTAAAACACGGTCTGCAATGATATTTCAAACTGAAATCTATATCGCACAACACCCGCAAAGCTCTGGTGGACGCTGAGGCCACGTGCGCCATAATCCGATGCTGATGCTGGCTTGCCATTCCACGGCTGCATCGAGGGTCTCAGAACTGCTGGCACGGCCCACCGTCCGCTTGAAACCTACCATGCCCGGCACTGCCAGGCTACTGCCCAGCACTTGTCTGCCCAACACACCGGCAGAGGCGTCCAACCTGACGAGAAGTGAGCCGGCCCTCAGACACGCAGGATGGCCTGCAACCGACGCCGCCTGTGTGACCCCGCCGCCGCCCCGAGTCCTTCTGTCCCGTCGTCGTGCGCTGACCCACCGCTGACCTGTGCTACACACGTGCGGAACGTCACGTGACGCGTCACCTGCGGGCGTGCACGGCCGCGTGACGAACGTCCGCCAGCGGCGGTCGGGTCTGGCAACAACCCGCAGGCTTCATCAGCATCTGTCTCGATGCGCGTAGCGTCACATCCTGATGCTCGATGGGGGCTAAGGGCTAGACCAATAACAGTCGTGGTAGCCATTACAGCCGGTCAGAGACAATCCGTTTCTCATGATTAGGAGGCAGTCCATGCACCGCGGGCCAGGGAACTGTTCAGGCATCGCCGGCCAGGGTACATCTCTGACGCCGCTGGCTCGAGATACGGCCAAGGTACTCCCTGCCTGAGAATAACTTAGGTGCCACCGGCCACAGGACAGTTCAAATGAGAACGAGCAGCACCTAGTCAGGTGCCACCGGCCACGGGACAGTTCAAACGAGAGCGAGCAGCACCTAGTCAGGTGCCACCGGCCACGGGACAGTTCAAACGAGAACGAGCAGCACCTTGTTCAGGTGCCACAGTTCGTCGGCGGGAATGTAACCCAGGCGTAACGGCAGCGTGACGCATGTCCGAGTGCGCTCCTGGCGTCACGGTCCGCTGCGGCCGTGCCTCGCGCGCTGGAATGGTCATCTCTGCGCTGTGGCAGGGCTCACGGTTTCACTAGTGATTTCCCGCCTCGTAGGCGGCGTTGTCACGGCTGAGTGCACGTTATCCCGATCCTACTGGGCTGTGTTGACCGCGTGCTGCAGCGGCTGGGCGCCCAGACGCTCTGCTGTGACGAATGTGAGAGTGTCGTTGAAGGTGCAATTGTGGGGAAGTCTTGGGAGCTTTCTGTTTCACGTCATAGTTCAAACGCATTGTCCGTTTAATGAAAGTAGGACAAACACACTAAGGAGCGAGCGCGACAGCTACAACTACAAGCTGGAATTCGGTATTCAGTGGAACTTCGTGCACACGGAACGGTATGCCTCTGAACCTATATGCAATATACATCTCAGCACTTGTTCAACTGTGCAGTGATGCTGGCGAGCACCTGAAGGCAAGGTTCTCCTGCCAGCATAGCTCGCTGCTTCCTGACTTCATTTCTCGGATAAGAGTCCAAGCAGCTTTGAAAAGAGCGTGTCCTGAACCAAGTTGCCGGCATCGTGCCCTAAATTCTGGTGGACGCGGGGCCATATGGCAGAGCGCGTCTCGCAGAAGCGACTCTGACATAACTGGATCGGCCAGACGCGTGGAACGAGTTCCCCATCGTTCTGAAATGGCCACGCGGGGCGTCCGGACACCTCACACTGTTCCAGAGCGACCGGCTGAATGGACAGGCACGCCCTTGCAGACCCCGGCTGAGGGACCGACCACCCTAGCGAGTTGGGTGAGGAGACACGCGGCCTGCACCGCCCTTCATTGGGCGGGCGGCGGCGCCAGGCGTCCTCGCCGACCACAGGGCAGCCGGGCGGGCAGGTCGCATCGCCATACTGCCCCGGAGCGCCAGGGTGGGCGGGCAGACGTCCCCCTCGCCGACCATGGGGCAGCCAGGCGGGCAGGTAGGCGCCTCCATACTGCCCCGGAGCGCCTGGGTGGGCGGGCAGATGTCCCCCTCGCCAACCATGGGGCAGCCGGGCGGGCAGGTCGGCGCCTCCATACTGCCCCGGAGCGCCTGGGTGGGCGGGCAGATGTCCCCCTCGCCAACCATGGGACAGCCAGGCGGGCAGGTCGGCGCCTCCATACTGCCCCGGAGCGCCTGGGTGGGGGGACAAATGTCCCCCTCGCCAACCATGGGGCAGCCGGGCGGGCAGGTCGGCGCCTCCATACTGCCCCGGAGCGCCTGGGTGGGCGGGCAGACGTCCCCCTCGCTGACACGCGGGGCGGCCACCCCGCCCTTATTCCACTCCTATATCATCAGGGCTCGACAGAAGAGACAGTGAGACGGTCGGATGAAATCGCTTCAGCCGCTAGAGCAGCGCCTCCAAAGGAGCGGCGGGGGACGGAGCAAGGGCAGAGACGAGTTTCTGAAAGCGAGTGACCCCGGAGACCGAAATGGAGCGGAGATGGCGACGAAAACCGGTCAGTCGGACCGCACGCCGGGTTTCTCTCGCATTGGAGTGGTATCGACGAGTGATCCCATCACGGAAAGGAACGCGTGTTGTAGTGTAAGTACCACCCCATTCAAACGATGTGTACTATTTGCCACTCCGAAAACGAAATGTAAAACACGTGAAAGCATCCAAGGGAATGATTGGCGGTGATTAGTGAATGACGGAAGAACGCAAACGACCGGCTATATCTGTTAAACATACGTTATATATTATAAGACGTGCTATACTTCTTGAAGACCCATTTTCGGTTTTGTTTGTGAATATCAACATTTTTGAATGAATGGATTTCTGGTGTCAGACCACTTGCTAAACAGTGCTTGTGAGCGCCATGACCGCTACCATCCGATCATGCAGTTTCAGGTGAATGTCAGTATTTGGCGGCGGGAGTTTAACATGCCACAATGATAGGCACGGTCCGTCGTGCCCTCTGACGTCACCTGACTCCTTGTGCGGCCGCTGTCACTGGCCGCAGGCCAAAGCTGTTAAATGCAAATAGCGAGCGCCTAAAGCGACTGGAACCCGCCCCGCCACAGGTGGGTGGATTGAAGGGCATTCACTTTAACCACATAAGCTGTCGGACGGACACTTATGTTAAACAAACGCGCTAATATCATTAAACTCACGCTATCCCCATGTATTTAACATATCTCAATTATTTGCCCTCATTCATCTGCGAGAAATAAGGTCAGTTGAACTCCTTTTGCGTGTGCATAATGCTTCTCGCAGTTCTACTCAACAACTTATGCAATCAATATTCTACTCACGACAGCAGCACCACGGCGGCTCACGGTGTAAATCGCCTATGTACATAGAACGAACCATAACAAGCGAAAGTAGCATGGAGACCGGTGCACTGGGACGTGCAGAATGTTTGACCACAATGCCACGCTTTTCACTCTTAAGGCAACAACATGCCCAGTCATTAAATAACGCCATTCCAACAGGCCATGAGGAAGTGTTTCGGTATTGAGAATGCGTCACCCCACAGCATCGTGCAGGTTGTTCCGCTGTTTTTGTCAGCCAACGCTATTCGAACAGATGCCAGCAGCGTGCAGCCACAAGAACCGGACAGAAAACCGTAGAGCCAAACGGTGGTTGTCTTCTTCCATCCCAAGAGCCCGCAGCCACAGCAGGCCCTACAGCCCACTGCGGGGTGCATCGCCACTCTGGTGCTCGACCTAGCGTCAACGTGTCCCATAATACCATGATGGACGCGAGACATGGCTAACCTAGTCCAGTGATCACAAGGATCACTAAAAAGCACAGCCTTTCTCTCTACAAGCCTGGGACCTGGGGTTAACTGGTCCAACACTTCGAACTTTGGTGACTCCAGAGCGCTAGGGCGTATTCTCAGGCCCCTCTCGCACTGAATGACGTCATCGCTGCGGTGGCGTCCCGCGCACTCCGTCGCGTCCTACTCACGAAGAGAACGAAGGCGAGCACGGTGATGACGTGCTGCATCCAGCCGAAGCGACTCTTGCGGCCGCAGCGCAGCGCCTGCGACAGCGAGCAGCCGTCGCCAATGCGGTACGAGCTGGATCCCATGGCGGCGACGCGGGCGGCGGCGTGGGCACCGGTCGGAGCGGCGGGCCGGGCGGCGAGCGGGTGGCACGCGGGACGACGACTGGCTGGCCGGCCGCCGGCGCGCCGGCAACGCCGCCCCGCGCACCAGGTGAAAATATGACAGGTGCGTCGGCCGGAAAGAGCACCGCCCGGGAGAGGGCAGAGCGCCGAGCGAGCCGCCAGAGCGTCACGGATGAAGGCGCCGGCGACACACTGAGCCCGGCACGCAGGTATGGCTCCACTCACTGCACTGGTGACGACTTCAGAGACGCAACGAGCTCGGTACACTGGAACAACTTCACTCACCGGACTGGTGACGTCTGTGGAGCACAACGAGCTCAGTACACTAGGACAACTTTGCTCACCGGACTGGTGACGTCTGTGGAGCACAACGAGCTCAGTACACTAAGACAACTTTGCTCACCGGACTGGTGACGTCTGTGGAGCACAACGAGCTCAGTACACTAGGACAACTTTGCTCACCGGACTGGTGACGTCTGTGGAGCACAACGAGCTCGGTACACTGGAACAACTTCACTCACCGGACCGGTGACGTCTGTGGAGCACAACGAGCCCAGTACACTAGGACAACTTTGCTCACCGGACTGGTGACGTCTGTGGAGCACAACGAGCTCAGTACACTAAGACAACTTTGCTCACCGGACTGGTGACGTCTGTGGAGCACAACGAGCTCAGTACACTAGGACAACTTCACTCACCGGACTGGTGACGTCTGTGGAGCACAACGAGCTCAGTACACTAAGACAACTTTGCTCACCGGACTGGTGACGCCTGTGGAGCACGACAAGCTCAGTACATTAAGACAACTTTGCTCACCGGACTGGTGACGTCTGTGGAGCACAACGAGCTCAGTACACTAAGACAACTTTGCTCACCGGACTGGTGACGTCTGTGGAGCACGACAAGCTCAGTACATTAAGACAACTTTGCTCACCGGACTGGTGACGAGCACAACGAGCTCAGTACACTAGGACAACTTCACTCACCGGACTGGTGACGTCTGTGGAGCACAACGAGCCCAGTACGCTAGGACAACTTTGCTCACCGGACTGGTGACGTCTGTGGAGCACGACGAGCTCAGTACACTAGGACAACTTTGCTCACCGGACTGGTGACGTCTGTGGAGCACGACGAGCTCAGTACACTAGGACAACTTCACTCGCTGGACTTGTGGCAGTCCAACACATTGGACTGCCACAAGTCCAGACAGCTCAGCCTTAGGCAGATGGCAGCCGGCCGTCTATGGTTCACACAACCAACCAGCTCAAAAAGTATTTCACCTTTTGCTAGGTACAGATATAGTTGAAATGATGAAAGAAAAACATTGCATGCTTTCCAAGGCCACTCGCGACAGTTACCTGAGCAACTTGAAATATCATGGACATCTCGCAGTACTCGCCCTACTATTCTACCGACCAAGAGGCTTATTCAGCTGGACAACTCGTTAAGAATTTGTATAGTCAGCCGCTTCCTGATCGCAGGGATAACCACAGCAGTGTCTGTTATCCCCGAGCGACTTCCACTCTCTAACTACAATACAGTGTGGCTTGACAATAGGTTTATCATATTTGCACATTACAAGATGGAGTGCATTTCGTTCTTGCGGCATATTCATTTGTCCCTGAATTAAGCTCATTTCATTTGATTCTCTATGACGGCCAGGGCGCCTTGCTTTAACAAGAGACTTAGCCTTTCAGTGGAGCATTTCTCTGTTCGCGATGAGCTGAATAAATACACGAATGCCTTAAAACTCTTTGCCTGTTTAATGGTACAGCATGCTACAACATCCAGTTTATTGTTACTCGGAGCCGGCAGAGCCTTGGCTATCGAGTGCACCATTGCCTCCCGACTTTAAATCACACAATGCAAATTTGCGATGCAGGTGTTGCCATTTAAACGTAACTGATGCGTTTGCAAGGCGGATTCTAATGATTGAACAGATGGCGATGATGAAACACAGCAGAAGGGTTATGACGCAGGATGACAATCCAGAATCTCTTTAGTACTTTGCTTGGCCCAAGGCAAATCGCGCGAAATCAGTCCCAAACAAGACTGAGCCACTTCTGGGTGAATAAGGCCAGCGTTGTGGAGGCGGGCTCTTCCACTCAACACAACACAGGACCCACGCCGTCAGCGTGGCACACGCCACAAACCCGATCAAATCTAACCGAGTGTATCGAGAAGACACCGATTGCTTCTCTTGTGATCTCTCCCGGCCGCGACGTTCCGTAAAAAGTCGCCCAGCTGCGAGCTGCGCCGGCCCACACTTTCATCGGTGATTAACGACCGCCGTACCGCGTCTCATTCCGTGCCCGAAACATGTGCGTTAATGCACGGGTATAGTATTCAGTTTCTACGTGACGGCGGGAGCGCATATGGCCCGCCCTGTCGGCGGCTGCGGAGCGGTGAGACGCCGCCGCTGGTGACATCCTCGAGAGTGGACGGCGGAGAGTCACCGAGCCGAGCACGCTCCGGCCGAGACGACGTCGGCAGAGTCTGCGATTCCGTCTGCATCAAGGTCTTCCTCGGGGCGCGCCTGGCATTGTAGCGTTAGCTCCAGGCGCCCGTGGATATGATGCTATGGTAGGCCCAACACCGTCTATTGGATACGTGACGGGATAAGCTGGGTGGCACGCGGCAAGGGTCACAGAGTAGCCCCCGGAGCCGCAGCACGCGCTGCTTTCCAATCCGCCCTGGATTACCGGGCGCACCGGACGGCGCGTTCCATCAGGACAGGCTGTCGGCTGCGATGATTGGCCCGAGCTCAGCGGGGAGGTCCAGTGCGACGGCAGCTGGGGACGGAGCGACAACCGCCGGCAAACTGACGAGCCGCCGTCCCTAATCACTGGCGGACCCGGCCGGCGCCGGCCGCCGAGTCGTGCGCCGACGCAGAAACAGCAGCGGCCCCTGCCGCGCCAGCCTCGAGCCTGCTGAGCGCGCGGAGGCGCCGGCCTCGGGCCGACACTGCCCGGTTAGGACACAGCGTAGTGTTTACTACTTCACATGGGACATCCAGAATCTTTTTTTGTAGCGTTTCCTTAACGCAGGTTTTTACGCACTCCACCGGGAATTCGCAGGAAAAGCGGATGGCCCGGCCCCGGGTCGCTTGGTAAATGAAGGCGTTCAGCGATCCAGTGAAACCCACTGGGGCCGCTTGCATGCGAAGCAAGGAAATCAGATGGACGACATGAGCTCAATGCGCCTTTCCAATAACACAGCTACCCGAATCGATCGGGCTGTCTTTCACAGATCCGTGTTCATGCGTTTCCAACTGAAACGTTGCACCGCGTTCGTCAGTGAAGTGCTGGTTTGGTACAGTGGACGAGCAGAGAGACGACTCCAAGAAGCTGAATCAGCGGGAGCGGCACGTGAAAGATGATACCTCTTCTCCCACAGCGTGTGTACTGAAGCGAAGCCTCGACAGATGCTGGGAATTGCCGGATATCCATCTAGAGCAGGGCGGATGTTATTTGGTCATCAAAGTTGTTGCGATCCAGGAGCTTCGTGAATGCACATGGAAAATGGCACATGTCGGAGTCAGGGCGAGGTCCTCTAGGCTGAAGCTGGTAGATCCCTGGGTTGGGGGTGCTGGTCACTGTGCCCAACCCTTCCAAGGACGCGTGGGTCGTGGTGGTACCGGGATAACCCCGGCACCCGGTTGGCAGCACGCATCATTAAGGACAGTGCTGAGCGCCAGAGGATCACGCCATTTGTATCAGTCTAGCTGTGCCGCACTGAGGAATACATGAGTTGGTCTTATTGTTGGTCTTATTGTTAGAGTTGGTCTTACTCGAAAGCTCCAGGTCTTATAACCCGTGCGATGCATTCTTGAAACCCCGACCTTCCATCGCCCGCGCACCTTTCCGTCTATATGTACATGCACGTAAAACATACGGGTGCGATTCCACCTAATACTAGTGCAAAATTTCCTCAGATTTGTGAATGTTTAGTTCATAAATATAATTATATTTAGTTAATAAATATTAATATGCCTAGTCCATAACATCATGTTTAGTTAATACATATCATGTCGAGCTCATAAATAACTTAACACTGACTGCATAATTTCCCAGGAGTCTCTTCCACTTGCCTGCGCTCCTTTTGCCGCCGCACTGCTGAAAGGTAACATGCATTATCTCCCGCTGAAAGATCCCGCTGCCGTGAATCACGCGTAGCGCAAAACGCCCGCGGCGCCTCTGTGCGGTGTATTGCGGGGACACAACAAACACGATGCCGTGTCCGATCCTCAACAGCACCTGCACCACCTTATCTGGAGAGTTCCTCACCGAGCGAGCGTCCCGCTCGAAAAATAAACGCTCGTCACCAGCCACCCGTCTACGACTAGCACTCTCGCCACCATACACTCGCACCACAGACAGCCGCAGGCCCCGGACCGGCGCCGCGCTCCGCGATAAAGCACTTGGCGCCTCCCGCGGCCGACACAAGCGAGCGGCGAGTGCGCGCTCCCGACGTCACACGGGCGGACGGCCGACACCCGGGTCTGTACGGCGCGACAGGCGGCGCGACAGGCGGCGCTACAGGCGGCACACCGGCCCTACTGGGCGCTCCCAGGTGCGGGCGGCCACATCACGCTGTGCTGTATGAAGGCTCGTGACTTGCCGTGCCGCGCACGTGACGCCCAACTGACCGTCACCCAGGGCGGGCCAGGACATGACAGGGTCGCTCAAACCCCGGCTGCCACGAAGAGGCGTCGCTGACACAAACACACAGCAGCACTCAAATAATATAGATATATCGACGGCCGTTGTGCTGTCCCGACTAAACAAAAGCGGCGGCCAAAGACGGCATCCAGATTCATCGGGCTGCCAATGTGCCCAGATCACCTTACAGTCGCTACGCGTCTACAAGGGCTTCTCCAAGACCCCGACCGCAGCGGGGATTACCACAACCGTTGCAGGCACCAGGCACGCGGCGCCTGGCAGCACTCGGAGGCGCCCGGCGCGTCGCGCGTCACTCAGTCCGCCCCGGCCGGCCAGGTCGGCCCGGGCCGGACACCACTGGCCTTGCGACTGCCACTTCCGTCCCCACTGACCGGCCGTCCTCCTCCAGCGCCGGCCGCGGCCCGCGGTCGCCGCCGCCGCTCGGCGGGGCGGCGCCGCCAGCGGGCACCGTGACACGTCCGGGCGGCCGTCGCATCCGACCGGCGCCGGTCCGGGTGCGGCCGCCCCGGCCGGCGCCGCTGAGCTGATCCGCAGAGTCACGCGGCCCGAGGACGGCAGCTATTCCCACTTCTCCCAGTCGTTGCCCACGCTGCTGTTGGTCTCCGCGTCGATGTCCTCCTTCACCCAGTCGTCGTCGTTGCTGGAGGCTGCGGCACACGGGCGGCGTCAGTCTTCGCAGTGCCGACCGCAGCGTCAGGGCCGGCACCACTCCACGACTCGCAGCAAGCTATGCCGCATGAAGATTTACGGCGAACCGGCGGCTCTCGCGGTCTTTTCAGGGAATGCAAACTTTAACCAGGCTGTCCGCGAGAGATTGAGCAAGCCCAACATGCGGCACACTATTGCGTCTGAGGACCAGGTAGCCGACCTGAAGACGACTCATGACGTCCCCAGAACGTGAGCCAGACCAGTGGAGAGGATTTACCGCGTCAAGAGAGCGCACGAGCCAATCACACAGAGCCGGGGGGGGACACCCATCCTGAACAGGAGACCGGAGACGGGAGGCGAAAGAAGGGAGACGAAAGACCGGAGCCGGGACCCGGGAGACAGGAGACGGGAGATGAGAGATGAAAGACGGGAGACCGGAGACGGGAGACCGGAGGCCGAAGACGGAAGACGGGAGAAGGGAGATGAAAGACCGGGGCCGGGAGACCGGAGACGGGAGCCGGGAGACTGGAGACGGGAGACGAGAGATGAGAGACCAGGAGACGGGAGACGGGAGCCGGGAGACCGGAGACGGGAGACTGGAGACGGGAGCCGGGAGAGCGGAGGCCGGAGACGGGAGCCGGGAGACCGGAGACGGGAGACGGGAGACGAGAGACAGGAGCCGCGAGCCGGGAGGAGAGGTGCCCGACAGGAGAGTTGGCCGACAGCGACAGCGTACCGTGTTCGGGGGAGCGCGAGCCGGGCCGCTCCTCGCCGGACCCGGAGCCGGCCTGCGGACGCTGCTGACACTCGCGGTCGTAGTCGGCCAGCAGCTGATCGGCCTGGGCGTCCGTCACCTCCACGTGGTGGCTGAAGTCCTCTGCCGCAGGGGCCGGGTGAGAGGGCGCAGCCTCGCTGGGCAGACGGCCGGCCTCTGGCGGCGGCAGCGCGGCGTCGCCAGCGGACGGCGCGGCGCGGCCGGGGCCCGACGGGGTTCGGCGGCCAGCTAGGGAGAGGACCGCGCGTGAGAGGGATGGAGGAGTGGAAAACCGGGCCGTGAAATGGAGAGTTGGTCCGGTCAGGAATTACAGATGGAGAGACAACTGGCGCCCCCAGGTTTCGGGGGACGAGAGAGTGAAAACGGAATGTGGTGGACGTGGTCAGGCTGGGAGAGTGCGAGAGGGCCAATACAGCAAAGCAACTCCCTATCTGGTGGTGTTCCGACCCAAACGTGACGTGCAGTCTGTCAACATCCAGCACGCACGCAAGTTGCTTTTTCGGAATAGTTCTCACCACCAAGCCCATCACCGACCCCCAGCCGAGATTGGCAGTGGGCAGTTCGCCGTTAGCGCCGTCACTCCTGCTCACGGGACCCTTTTCCATGTAGTCTGCGATGGAACATTCCCGTGGAAAACCCACACTGAGGTGAGATTGGATTGATTGGGATGGGGTTGAGCAAGAGTGAGAAAAATCGCAATCGCCTGCGCAAATTCATGGTTACAAATATCTGTTAAGAACTCCACACGATAGGGGACATCCCATTGAATTAGTGCCGAGTGTATCTGATTTTATTTTGCAAAAAGTCAACATATAACCCGACTGAACGACATTTCGTCGTAACGAGAGGGAAGAGTACACCGCAAGAGTCGGCCGACATTCCAACCGGTGTGAGACAAGTGAAGCTGCTCGAGTTGCGGCCTGGCGATGTGTACCGAGTCATTTAATGCCATACTGATGAATTCGTCACCAGTGCCATACGATCCGGAATGGAGCCGACACTGAGTACGCAGTGATGCAGTTTAGGCAACGCAGCAATTTTCGATATTAAGCGTTTATGAGGTGCGAGCTTGAAGCATATAGCGTGTGAGGCATGTTTTAATGTTACATTACAAATCCACCTCTGGTGTACACCAGCGTTTGTCAAGTGCATACTGAGCGAATAGCGCGCAAAACATGGGCAATCTTTTAGTGCCACAATACAAATCTAGCTTTGACATAACCACACCAAACAGGGAAAAGCCGAAGCTGTTGGCCATGTCACGGCGTGATCAGACGGCTCACACAGAAAAGCGTGTTCGGGTTAGAAGGCGCAGCAGCATGCTGATACGACAGTGAAGTTTGACATTCTGCGCGACAGCCACAACCCAAGCACAAGCATACAGCAGAAAAGAGCGGCGGGACTTACTTTTTTCATCAGAGTCTGCGCAAGACAAGAAAAGGAGTGCATTAGAATGCGATTGAAGCCACACAGTCAAGCACACGCGAAATGCCTGGGCAGTGACTATCTTAAGTCACACAGCACACACTGGAACGCAGGCGTGATATCTGCATCCTGCCCCGAACGACGCAAACTGCATACACACATCCGCCAGCGAAAAAGATGTACCCGAGCGAGCACAGGAAGCCTAGCATCTTAAGGAAGTAACAAACCCATCCTCTACCCGTGTTTAGTAAAGACAATGCCGGGAATACTCGCATATATTCAAGTATGGCCCGGTCCTGCACAGCAAACGGATCGTCAAATGTCCATAGTTACGTCCCGCGTCTCGCGAGCTCCCCGAGTCGCCCAAGTGATACAAAATCGGCAACACTGGCCATGTAACTTAAAAAGGGAGTGAACACAACGCTGGTTTGTAAAACGTTGGACGAATTCTCAGTGTCAAAAACTAAAAACCCGTTTTTTATGTCAATATTCAAGACTGCGCCCTGTCACTCGCCGAGGGGGACCATCGAGGCTGCTGGAGAAACGTGACACGCTGGCATGTTGACATGAGGAAGTTCTCCAATCTAGCTAGTCGTCCACGGATAGACTATACCGCGTCCACAACTTTTCACCACAAATGGTATGCATCGTCCATTGGTCGTATGTCTAAAGTAATTCCAAACCGATGCGCTGTCCAGTGCGTTAGCCGACAGCATTCCCTGTCAGGTGTTCTGTACACGCGGTGACTTCCGAGCTTTCTACATTACAGAGCGTCCGACGCACGCCACTCATTCCCTCCCGTCTTTCATGCAAAGCGGTCCGTGCGTGCGTACGGCGTCATATTTACCTCCCTTCCCGATGACCAGCACCCCTGCGCCGTACACCTATAGGGTCTGTGTGAGGGACAGGGAGGCCCTCTGCCCCGGTGTCTTGCCAGCCCGGAAGCGGTTCTCTGGTCCGTGCATGTCAGCGGACGAGCGCCGCGCACCGTACCTTCCTCCCACGTGACTGCTCTCGGCTCCCAGTCTTGCTCGGTCCTGGGCCAGGGCCGCGGCCGTCGGCCGCTTCCATACCCGGAACAGATACCTGGCCAGACACAGGTACGACACGCGGCGTCAGTCCCGCTCCTCAGTCATTACCCGGAACAGATACCTGGCCAGACACAGGTACGACACGCGGCGTCAGTGCCGCTCCTCAGCCAGGTGTACCCAAAACAGATACTTGGCCAGACACAGGTACGACACGCGGCGTCACAGAGTCGGCCAGCCGATCCCACATCCAGAAGCGATGGTACGCGATGTCCCAAAGCGCTGGGTTCTCGAACGATCCGCCCGTTGCATCCATCCATTCCTCATCCCTTCCAGTGAGGTGGAGACCGCGCGGAGCGGGCTAACCCCAGAGACGGCCCCAGTGGCTGTCCGAATGGCGCCAGGAAGCAAAGCACCTTCACGAGTTCTGCGCAGTACAGCGAACACCAGGCACAACCGGGTGGAACGCGGACGCCCGGCGCCGCCCCCTCGATGCCCGTCGCAGCGCCCTCACCGGTGCCAGAAGAGCACGTGGCTGACCTCGGCCGGCACGAGGCGGGTATACTGGTCCAGCACGGTGCGGCTGGAGGCCAGCAGATCGCTCAGCTCGGCCTGGCGCGCTTCCAAGTCCAGCTCGGCGCTCCAGGCCTCGTAGCGTGCCCGCTCCGCCTCGGCCGGCTCCGCCAGGTAGGTGTTCGGGTCGGCCGCCAGACGGTGCAGCTCCGTCTGCCGACACCACGCCGCCGTCACACACCGGGCGAGATATGGCGCGCTCGTCGCCAGCGCGGCGGCGTCGTCCGCACGCCGTCTGGCCTCCACTGGGCTGTCGAGAACAAACTGTGCGCCATCCAAACCACGTCCACGACACTATCGCTTTCCTCAAGCGCATTTCCGCAGTTGACTCCTACTCGGCTACTGTTTACGTTTACAACTTACTTCTGTACCATAAAAGACTGCACGCTATCATGCTAGTTCCAAAGAGCAAGTAACATAAAGATAGCTCGGCTATAAAAAAAAAAAAACAGTCGGGCGGAAAGCCTTAAGTTCGGGGCGCAGCCTGTTCAGCATACCGCCAGCTGTACATGCTCGGTACCACAACCCAACCCACGGACTGACCTGCAGCCGGTCACAGACTGACCTGTAGCCAGTTACGGACTGACAGCCGGCCACGGCCTGACCCACAGCTGACCACGAACTGACCTGCAGCCGGCCACGGACTGATCTACAGCTGGTCACGGACTGATCTACAGCCGGCCACGGACTGACCTGCAGCTGGCCACGGACTGACCTATAGCCGGTCACGGACTGACCTGCAGCCGGTCGAGAAGCACGGGCTGGCCGTCCCGCAGAACGTAAGCCTCTGTGTCGTCGTCCTGCATAGTATCGGGCGTGAACGCCTTTTGCACGTGCGTCAGAAAGCCAGACACCGACTTCTTGACCTGCCCGGCGGCCGACGACTCGTCCTGGAGCTGACAAGGGTACGGGGTGTCAAGACGGAGAGGCAGGGGGCTGGGGGAGCGGAATTTGAATGAAATGCTTGCCACGACAAATTCCTGGTCTCTCCATACGCTTCTTCATTCATCGGATTTTCATCGTTATGCGTCACACAACTGATTATGAAGTGGAGTGATTAGCACATGGTGCACACTACACGTGTCAGAACAGATGGCATCGAGTTCTTAACGGCCGCAATGCATTCGATGGGTCGTAACCTGGCGTCGCAGATTGGGGTCGGTGCAAGGTGTGTTCTAGGTGCCAATGTGTGCGGTCAGTGGGTGACGCCACTGCGTCCATTTCGCAACAAAACAAATGCCATGTCCTGCGGTGTATCCGCTAGGCTCCGTTGCCGCCGGCCTGGGTCAGACCAGAACCCTCGGTGGTCTCCGCAGCCGGCAGGCCATCCGGGACGGGGCCGAGCGCGCCGCGTCCAGCGTCGCTGCTCGGCCGGCAGGCCGCAGCCGACTGGAAAGTCCAGCGCTGACAGCGCCCTATGGTACTGTCCCCTTCCGATTATAAGCTTCAGCCGACTGGAAAGTCCAGCGCTGACAGCGTCCTATGGCGCTGTCCCCTTCCGATTATAAGCTTCAGCCGACTGGAAAGTCCAGCGCTGACAGCGTCCTATGGTGCTGTCCCCTTCCGATTATAAGCTTCAGCCGACTGGAAAGTCCAGCGCTGACAGCGTCCTATGGCGCTGTCCCCTTCCGATTATAAGCTTCAGCCGACTGGAAAGTCCAGCGCTGACAGCGTCCTATGGTGCTGTCCCCTTCCGATTATAAGCTGCGGCCGGGTGTTGAAGGATAGCCGGTGGCCAGAGGTTGGGGAGCAGATGCCTGGTAGCCAGAGGTCGCACACTGGGTATCTGGCAGGTGCAAGAGGAACGCTTCTGCATGGAATGCAGATCCCGAGCGGGGCGGGGGGGGGGGGGGGCAGCTGGACCAGCGGCTAGATTGTAGTTAGCTGTCAGCTAGATTGTAGTCAGTAAGTCAGCTGGACCATAACGACCAGCAGTGGTGCCAGGGAGGCTAGGCTCGCCGAATTCCGGTCGAAACTGAAAGCATCGACCGAACAGCCCCAGTTCAAGCCTGTTCAGACTGGAACAAACTGGCCCAGACCGGTTCAGACTGGCTCAAACTGGCCCAGGCCGGTTCAGACTGGACCAAACTGGCCCAGACAGGCTCAGACCGCGGCGGCGGCGCAGCGTCCGCCTGGTGCACGTGCCGCCGGCCGGCAGCCGACCCTCCGCCGAGCCACCCACCTGCAGAGTCTCGCGCAGCGACTGAGACGTAGAGCTGAGCATGGTGCTGGTCTCGGCCTGCACCGCATCTGTGAACTCGCTCAGGTCCTTCTTCACCATGTCGTATACCTCCACCGACTGGCAGCGAAGAGAAGAGAGCGTTACAACACGGGACCCGGTCGAGCCACGGAAATAATGGCAGTCGAAATCATAAACAGAGGCAAAGCAAAGCATGACATTCGGCTTAGTTAAATCCCAAAGCTCATGTTAAGAAATGCTGAAAGCGCAGTACCTGGTACTCATCTCTGTTCTATCTACAGTCATAGGCTGATACACCACTGGTATGCGCCTCTATTCTATCTGCAGTCAAAGGCTGATACACCAAACTTAGCTGACGGCTGGCGAGGAACGCGGCACGACAGCAGGGCAATGCTGACGCAAACAACTGCCACTGTAATTATACGCAACCTATCGAGGTATCAAAGTCCCCGATAGCCTTGAGTTTATTTTGACAAACCTTCGCCCTAATTCACCGTTTTTCCTACCGCGGACTGATAGCGGGGGGGGGGGGGGGGGTCGGCCCGCTGCGCGCGGTCCGCAGAACCGTCGGTTACCGCCCGCAGCCCGCACCGGCCGCGTATCTCCATGCTAAGTTTCTCGAAAATCGTCGAAAATTTCGTGACCCGAAACACTAGTGACACGTGGTTTTGAGTCAAAGCGCGAAAAACAGAGGATATGGAGCATTTGGACGCGACTGCACCACGTGCCGGATGCAATATCAAAAAAACTTACGAGGGAGGGAGGGGGAGGGGGGGTAGGGAGGGCGGGGGCGCATCGACCCCCTATCAGGGTGGGGGTTAAGCGTTATCGCTTATAGTATACTACATGTCAGTTAATAACAATATTGGCTCTATCGGTGCTGTTGTGCAAAGCGTCACCCCGAATTCGTTACTAACTCCGCCCCCCCCCCCCCCATCCCCGCATACACTCGAAAGGACGTATATTGTTCGTAGCAATACGAGCCCGGAAACAGACAATACACCATATATTCGCACTTAAATAGCTTAAAATACGCCTGCCTGACCACGACTGAGCATTGAGCTACGAGCACCACGTACATGAAGCCCAACGAGTAGGCCAAGTCTCACTGATGCACAAAGGCGGGCGAGCACGGCTAATGCCGGCTGGGTAGGTAAATCGGGCACCATGCTGTCACGTGATGTGATAATAGATCCTATCCAACCAGATCCACATACTGCTGAGCCCTGAATGAACGGCAGGGTATTCGCGGCCGTAAACAGCCACCACAAAAACACCATCACCTATCGGCAGATCGCTACGTGCCTCCGTCACGGCCGATTGCACAATGTCACGGGATCGGGTCCGTTATGTCGGAAAAAACACAACGGCGCCACACGTACCAGTTCCTTCAGACCGATATGTCAAGCTTCGAGGATGTTCGAGGACCACGACATGGAGTCTAATGGGATCTGATGTTGTCATTCAAAGCACGACTCGTGTAGCAATTCGCACCTGTACGGTACCGTCGTGGCGATCGTGAACAGTAATACCTGGTTCGGAAAAAGTCGCAAACCCAGCGAATCCCTTCGGTCGTAACTCTCTGGGCCACAGTGCAGCCATAATGGAAGAACCACTACTTCCACTCTCATGCCACAACCGACATTTCGCAGAAGTGTTACAGCGTAAGGAAATAAACCCATCGCGATAAGAACCAGGTGGATGGGGAGGGTGTGCCACAACTCTAAGAACTCAACGGCGAATACGTTCGTTGGCAGGCTAAATCACATTAAATATGATACTTCCATTTACAGCCATATGATTGCACCATAAACACACACACACACGCACGCACGTATATATATATATATATATATATATATATATATATATATATATATACAATATATACCATAGTTGTACCACAATTTGGGTACCCTGAACAGATTCCGTTCCATTCCACGGAGATTAGCAACAGTAGCACGTGATGTGATTCAAGGTTATTGTTTGAGGCGAAGCAACAGGGCTGCCATGAACACCTCCAAGGTAAAAATTGCATCCCTTGCCAAAAGGCAGCAGCACTTGCATAGTGGCAAAAAGTAGCTGTGGTTGGAAGTGATCATCTAAATGGCTTACTTACTTTGTACTTAGCCACCTCCAAGGACTTCATCCATCCCGAGAGCCAGCCAGAGGCGACGTTGGCTAGTCCAGCCACTACATCATCCATACTGCAGACACAAAAGGCCACATCACTTGCCTCTCAGCACAATATGCAGGTTTAGTCGCGTGCATTACCGACGCACGCAGACACCGACAAGGAACGCAATTAAATGACGCATCCGAAAACACCGTAGCTTCGTCAAATCTATTCAAACTGAAAAAACACAGCGGTCGAAAACGGTTTGTTGAGTAAAAAATAAACTGAAAGATGATCACACCCAACTCTAGAAAGATTTCATAGTTCAGAAAATCGCCACGCCGCAGACTGAGCCGGAAATCGACCAGATCGGCAGCGTACCTTTGATCCTCCTGGTGAGTCTGTGATTCGCTCGACCTTTGATCCTCCTCGTGCGTCTGTGGTTCGCCCGCCTTAGGCTCGGGGATCGGTGCGGTCTCCTTGGCAGGGGAGCTGACTTGCTTGTCTGGCTCAGTTGATGCATTGTCAGGCGCCTTTGCCACAGTCTCCTTGGCAGCATCTGCTCCTTCCATTGTAGCTCCTGTTGCAGGATGTGACAGGAGTTTACAAAGTGTCTGATTTATACAATGCATTGATTAACTTAGGATGATAAGGCCACATCATAGCCCATCTGTTCTACCAGCAGTGCTATCCCTGACCCAACGTGGACCAGAGAGCATGCTCAATGGTACATGTTGGACTGCTCCCCACTCTCCCCACATGTGCCATCTGGCCTGTCTGGCAGTGTTACCTGTAATGGCTAGATGATGCCAAGTCCCTTGTCAGTTACTGTGCTGCACACGGTTCCAGGCCCAGTTCAAGGACAGAGTAAAGACCAGCATTGGAGAAGATGGCCCCAGAATCTTTTCCACACAAACTTTTTAAGATGATAAGATAAGACAATTTTTTTAAAAGATGTTGCATCCAAATTCCACAGAGGCACTCCCAATGTAGGAAGCAGTCCTAACATCCAATGTAATCAGAGGTGTGAAGAGCCAGGGTATATTTGTCTGCATTACTTTTCATTGGGACTTGAAGGGATGCAAGGTGTTACTGTCCATCCCATGGAGCATGGATTGGATGGATGTGCACAATTCTTCAGACATGCAGTTTACCTTGGCCTCTAGTTTCCTTCACATGACATTCTGTTTATACTGGGGTTGAATGCTGTTTTTTTTACTATAGTTACACCACAGCACAAAAAGGCATGAAACCATAATGACCCATGATACAGGTTGTCAATGAACATTGATTGATAATAATGTTACATAGTATATCATTTTAATAAGCTGAATATTGTGAATTATAAACTGAAATTGGTCTAGCACAAATGACAAACCTGGCACATATTTTTTTCATCACAATGCTGCATCTTGCTTGAGACTAGGCATGGTGTTCAAGATTGTGTGGGCTTACAATACATACATCATAATATGATTATGACACAGTATAGTGTGCAATCATGAAGTGAACCTTTAGATGCAACATGAATATATGCAAATTACAAATGGCCTCAGCTATCCACATACCCTGGCTCCCTATTTATGCCAAATATATGAATTTAGCAACTGTAAGTAAGAAACAACCTAAATGCATAAAAATGTATTTCCAACAATGCAAAGCAAAATTATACTCAGATGCAGAGTACGCATGACCAAACATCCTCAGCTCAATTTATTTTATGCCAATAATGGCATTCATCAGCCCTTTAAAAGGTTTCAAAACCTGCCCACATAAAAAGCTCTTAGCTACAAGTCTGGCCACCCACTACATCCATTTGAGTTGATTGCTAATAAACTGCAAATGCAGCAATGTAATCCAGCTTTCTTCATCCAGGGGTTATCATTAAAACTATAAACACAAGAGAATCCATGATATTTAGGGTGCTTAATAATCCTGATATGGGTTCAAACTATGACTTATGAAGAGCAAGGACATAAAAGATGATCATTCTCTGTATGGGCCTGATGCTTCTGTTATTTTCACAGAGGAATAATTAATGCCTCTGGGGTGAGAGATGCCTTACCTGCTTCACCCTTCTTAGTTATATGGGCCAAAAAAAACCACCAGGGTCAGTGGGTACTCCACCCAGCTAGTTTTGAGCAACTAAATTATTCTTTGTTTTGACCATATAAAATAGCACTAGAACAGAGCTAGACATCACAACACTTAAAAGTGGACACATCTATGCCTGCATAGGCCTGCTTTGCTGACCCTGCCAGTCAACTGTGAATCCAATTTTCTTGGCAAAAGTGACGTCCACAAAGGAAACATGAAAGATTGTGACAACAGAGCAATGCAGATCTGGCACAGCCAGCGCTGCAGGGGAAGAAGGTCTACACATATACTTATTCCTGGTTGGTGGTGACATTTAACGGTTGGAAGGCTGGCGCTCATTTCTCAACAAAACGTCACATCAGAGATTGTAGGACGGGAATAATTTCCTCAGGCGTGACGCTACAAATGGACCCTAAATGTTTGTAGCCGCTTGTAAAAAGTAAACAAAATTGATAATTCATGCATGCGCCTACGCAGCTCTCGTCGAGCAATCAGGGGCAAAGTGACAATGCTTATTGCGGATTCAATACGCACAACCCCAACTCGCGTGCATTCCTGAGGCCTCACAAACTAAAACAAGGTCAATGTACTGCGTATGTGACGCATAAATGCGCTATAATGGACTTAGATGCATATATCAGCTGAGTGTTTTCTATGACGCAAGTAATACATTAGAAAGTGAACTTTTAATCTTTTTGTTGGTGCTCACAACCTAATAGAGTAAGCCTTGTTGAAAATAATTTTAGTAAATTATTTTTATTGGATCTATTTTAAAAAAATAGAGCTTTTGATTGCCACTTAGACATCTATAGATAAATAACAAACGTCATGTAATACAGTCAGGTGGCGCGCCAATCCAAGCTCCTCAGTATGACGCACCGAATATGCCACCTTTTTTGAAGATCGAAAAAAGCTTGACTCTGCTGCCCTCTTCACGACTTCTTACGCGGCCTTGGGCCAGACTGGTGGAAAAATACAGGCGAGAGCTAAGGGGTCTGAATGCATCGGTGTCATTTGGCGTAGTTTAATGATGTGTGTTTGTACGTCAAGCCGAGTAATGTGTTTCTGCGGCGTAGGCGATGTAGGTACTGCTAACCTGCTGGCTTTGCTTTTCGGTATGAAATACGATCCCTCAGCTTGATAATGTTTTTCATCTTACAGGCGAAGATGTGCATGCACCTAACGGGTTGATTTAAGCTGAGTTCTCCTCGCTTTCATTTTAGAATTTTTGCTGAAGATGGTGCTGCTCAATTTTGATGATGAGGTAAGTATTTGAGTGTTGTGGATTTTGTATTACATTATAATTTTCTTAGTTTTCTACTCCACTTTTCTATGAGTAAAACCTGTAGCTTGATTTATGAGTTTCCTATTAACTTAAGTGTTAATGGATGTGTTTATCATGTGTTTTGTCATTTGTTGTGGCATGTGTCTGCAAAAATCCATCTACTGTGCCAGATGCCCACAAGGCTATGTGCTGAACCTTGTGCTTGTGTGCACCAAAACAGGCCAGTTTAAACTGAGCTGAATTTTAGATTTCACTTTGAAACCATTTCCTAGAACACTGAATCTCTGTCCTGAAGTTGATGACTGCACTAAACTCAGACAGCTCAGGTTTATAGCAGCAAAGTGCTGAGATTCCTACTGTAATGCTGCTCCTGTATTGAAGATGCTTGGTACAACATGTATTTTTTATGCAGTCTGGCCTTCAACTATAGTGTTGCCTACTTTTCAATCAATTTTTAAGCTGCAGTAGTTATGTGTGTGTCACTAAGGTAGTCTGATAGCTTGTCTCCAAACATGGGGAGGTCAGACAAGGTCTGATGTGGGGTACAGTTCTGTTTCAAGCATTGGACATTGAGACTCTCAGAAGCACATTTTTATATGCATAATATAGCCAGTTTTTATGGTGTCATAAAATCAGTTAATCCCTGGCTGTGTTGCATGCCTTATTTATGCAGCAGAAGTTATGTGATATAAAAATAATAGAAGTGTCATAACATTTGTGTATAACTTCCCATCATGGTAGTAATAGTAGAGATTCTTTAACTTTGATGTGATATTTGATCAAACATCTGATTTTATGTGCTTTGTCCATAGCCAGAGGTGGTGAAGTGTGTGTTATCTCATGGGCTCTGTTCACAGCCAGAGCTGGTGAAGTGTGTGTTCCGTGGTGACCTGGGAGAAGTGCAGCAAGCCCTTCAAGATGGTGGTAATGTCAACTATCAGGTAGGAAACATGTTTGCTTGAAAATCTCCCATCATCTGCTTTTGACTATCATTAAGTATTCAAACCCACTCCTTTATTTATACATTTTGTGCATCCTGCTACCTCAGTTTGTTAGTGTGTATTTGGACTCACCTATTCATGGTAGGATGGGTTTGAGTTGTTTAAAATGTTTGCTTTCCCCTGCCTCTAAGTGTGGTGGCCTGTGTCCAGTTGACAGCAGCCACACTTGATAGTGGATGCTGTCAACATGATCAAATAGTGGAGTCATGTGTGATCAAATAGTGGGGTCATGGCTTATGCAACAAACCATTGCTTAGCATGGGCTCTGATCCCAAGTGTTCATCCAATCAAAATGTTTGGATAAGTTGTTTGACAAACATTACCCCCTTGTAAATTATGGCATTCCCATCTTCACTGATTCTCCTTTGCTGGTAACACTATCAATCTGTGTTATGCCTGCCAGGCACATGGATGAAATGACTATGAAGAGTCATCTGTACTTTGGGGGTGGTACAGTCATGTTTGATCTGCATATCAAGAGAGGAAACCAGAATATCTTCACATGGTATTTTAATTGTGCCACACTTGACTAAAATAATTTCCTGGCCCTACCACAAAAACTGATTAGAGACTGCAGTTCTGTCTTAAATCCCCAACATGCATGACGTCGCTGTGAGGCGGCCCCACGTCGGTGGCGTGATGCCGCGTGTGTGGCAGGACGCTGAGCAGCGGGCCCCGCTGCACGCGGCCGCCTATTGTGGCAACGCCGAGATCGCCGAGACGCTCCTGCTTAGCGGCGCCCGCATCAACGCCAAGGACAGCAAGTGGGCGACGCCACTGCACCGCGCTTGCGGCCAGCGCCACGCGGTTGGTTCCCCGCTTCGCCCCGCCCTGCCCGGGCTGGCTACGACGCAGTCCTGGCCGTTCCTGGCTGATGGTGACGACAACGGGCCTGTGTGCCGACAGTCGTCGGAGGATGTGCATTTGGATACCGTGGGTGGGGCTGTCATGTAATGGCGGGCTTGTGGTGGTCTCATAGGAGGTTTAACTCCTGCTGTTCCTGTGCTGATTATGCTCACATGATCATGACCATAATCTCTCCGCGCGCGTCGCTTTTTTATGGAAAGGGCTGTCATGTTTGTCAACCAGTATTATTTTTCCCATAGCTGCAAGGGTCGTGAAGCGGTTTTTCACATCAGCTGCTAGTGACGTACTGAAGTATGATAGGTTGTTCTCGTGACCGCAAACGCTATCTCCCGCCACTTCGCCGAATCCCTCGAGTCAGTCGTGTGGACTCACCCATCCGTGTATAATCCCCTTGCGTGGACCCCGTCCCCCTCCCCCCGCCTGAGCCGGCGGGCGTCGGGGCGCTCCTGTCTGCCGTGGCCGTCGAGCCGTGCACCAGCCGTGGACCCCGTCCCCCTCCCCCCGCCTGAGCCGGCGGGTGTCGGGGCGCTCCCGTCTGCCGTGGCCGTCGAGCCGTGCACCAGCCGTGGAGCCCGTCCCCCTCCCCCCGCCTGAGCCGGCGGGCGTCGGGGTGCTCCTGTCTGCCGTGGCCGTCGAGCCGTGCACCAGCCGTGGAGCCCGTCCCCCTCCCCCCGTCTGCTGTGGCCGTCGAGCCGTGCACCAGCCGTGCGCTGGGGCCGGCAGGCGGTGGTGGCCGTGCTGCTGCAGCACGAATGCGACATCAACGCGCGCGACAAGCTGTGGCAGACGCCGCTGCACACGTGCGCGGCCAACGGCGCCGTCGAATGCGCCGATTTCCTGGTGGAGGTGCTCACCACTGTCAACACGTCGGACCGGGCCGGCTGGACGCCGCTCCACCACGCCGCCTACCACGGCCACCTGCAGGTCAGCGGCCGCGCCGCCGCGCTGCCTCTCGGGGCCCGCAGCTCCGTCACCGCGTCACGCGCCGGCCGCGGCCTGCGGCTTGACTGAGGATGTCGCCGGATGTCGCCAATCGGCTGTTGGTGTGGCTGTGTAGGGCTGCCATTAGGAGCAGGGCTAGTTAAGCTCTCCTGGGCAGCATGCTTTCAGGGCTGACTTATCGCGGCGTTGTTTTCGTTGGCTGTCTACCATCACCATAATGACTACAACGGGTTTTGCCAGATGCCGGCCACCGTCTTCCGAAGATGTGTGCGCTGTAATGGCGGGTAGGTGTGTTTTCAACTGACGACAAAATGCATGCTCCGATCAACTGGCTCATTGTAAGTGCAATACGCCTTCCACCAGCCTTCCACCGCATCAGACCGTTGTTCTGTGTGCCGTTGTCCTGCGTAACGTCGTGTTGCGTGCCGGCCCCAAATCTGACACCGCTGCCACCTGTCGACAGATGGTGCAAACACTGCTTGGTCTGGGCGCCGCCGTGAATGCACACGACAAGCGGGACCGGCGTGCGCTACACCTGGCGGCCATCAGCGACCACGTGCGCGTGCTCCGCGCGCTGCTGGACCGCGGGGCCGATGTCAACGTCCGCGACAGAAAGGTGTGTCCCACTGCTGTCCGGCCGGCCGGGCGATCCACAGCTGGGAGCGTGAGGACCCAGCTGACTGATTCTTCTGAGAGCTTGTCGGTCGAAGGCGACTCAAAAGTTTTGATGCTTACGTGCATGGTAGCTGCATGCATCTCGGTCGGGCCTTTTTCTTTCGCACTACACTTTTCTTGAAATTCACATGGGTCAGTAGGCCATTAAGTAGCATTCCCCTTAAAGGGAGTGTCCGACTTTTGGAGCAGATTTCAAGAACATACTCCAGTGAAACATCAGAACCAGTTACATCTAATAATGACACAGGGTATTACCTCTGCAGCACCATCAATGCATATTGCATTTATTAATTTTGATTAGAAGTCCAAATCACGCTCTCAGTACTCTGTAACAATGCTACTCTGCTTCCCTGCAGCGTCATGACGACCACCGTGACACGTCTACTGTTGCGAATAAAGAAAACGTTTGTGATTGGCCCAGATGGCGGCAAGGGCCTATTATCGGGAAGCGCATTGATTGAAGTTTGAATCAGTGCGTCACTTTGGACCATGCGCTGCTCCCAATTCCAAAGTTAAAGAGCACAGAAAAGAACCACTGTGGTAAACGCCGTATGGAGAAATCAAAGCCATAGCATAACGTTTCGTCGGACTCGCAGGATAGAAGTTTCCTATAAGCATATCTCTTTGTCCAAGCAGAGCGTTTCAAGCTTTCGTGGCATTTATTACGCAAGCACTTTGGCGCATTAGTGTACTGCAAACGTAACGGAACGCACACATTGGAGAAGGCAAGGGAAATTAAACGCATAACTTTTTAAGTGGTTGGCAGAAACCCAGTGAGATTTTCCCCGGAGAAGAGGCTGCTTCAGCTCAAAATTCTCAGCCATTCAGAAGGCTTCCAAAAGAACTGGTATTTCTGATCAAATGTGTCTGATCTAACAAGTGAAAAGCATAAAAGGTGGCATGCTCCCTTTAATGGCGGTTGCATGGTGGGCAGGAGGTCATCAGCTATCGTGTGGGCAAAAATACACCGATTTTACCACCAAAACCGCCGACAATTCTTCGTGGCATTGCCCTCCTTGCACACTGTCCACATCTACCTATGGCAATACAGTATGCAGGTGACATGATAAATAATTGTTTATGATATGTATGATATAGTGGATGACACGGAAACATCTCTGACTTGAGCATGGGCTTACAGTGGTAGCAAGCAATAGTTTCTCATTTTTCTGAAAATATCGCGCTATGTGTTGACATGTGCCCCACAAATATGACGGGGAGGCTCCGCTGGGAAATGAACGGAGTCAGAATTAACGCTGGATGTGTGAATTGCTCTGGATGGAATGGTGCTAAAACATTCCATGATATAACAGAATAGGGGAGGGGAGTCGGCTGCCTTATAACTGAGCCAGGAGCCTCAAAAGTTTGAGCGTTGTTGTTGTACGTTGGAGGTCCCGGGAATTCTTGGGTTCAGTATTTGTGCCTGATTACAGCGCTACACACATGCTGGTGTTCAACGCAATGATAATAAGTATGCAGCTCCTGTTGGGGAACCTCTTCTGCAACTAACACGACAAACGATAACGTGCATCAATAACGATACGAACAAACGATAACGTGTACCAATCGTACCCGGAACATTGACCGAGAAAATGGATCAGTCCTGGCGTGCCTCCACTACTCCCCCCCCCCCCTCCCCCACCCGGCGCGATGGATAATGATGAGCCGTGCCGCGCGCAGTGCACGTGGCCGCGGCACGGGTCCACGCTGGCGCTTCAGATGCGGGGCTGTTGACGTCGCCCGGTCGCCTCCGTCCGCGCGGCTTAACTGTCAGCGCTGTTGTGCTGAGCCGGGGTTTTGTGGTGTTTTGAACGGAGTGCGCCGTGTGGCAGGGCTCAGCTAGATTACGTGATGATGGCCTCGTTGAGGCGTGACACACTCAGGTCACTCAACATAAAGCCAGTTGGTCTGCGGGGGGGGGGGGGAGGGTTTCGTTGGGGATGTTTGTTTTTTATCATTCTCTATGACGTTATGTGTCCCTGCAGCGCAGTTGGTAGGGCGTCGAGCGCTTCTCTGTATGTGTTAGTCATGACGCATCACGTCGAATGTGGTTTTATTTGACTGTTAATTTGTCACCGACCATGAGGGCTAGACCGTAACGGGAAAGAGTACTTTGTAGTTATATACATATATGATACATAATATTTACAAAACTAAATAAGGTCGAATTTTTCATAGTAGAATTATCACGTAGCGACATATAGGCAACGAAGCAATACTCAAAGTAGTGTACGACAGAATATTTTTCCTTTTTTTGTATGAACGTGGTACTTTGTTCGCACATGGCACATGATCAAATAAACAATCAGTAAACACGTAATACAAAAACGTGAAAAGCATTGATGCGTAATGAGGCATTCGCCCTCGCGCACTCCTCCTTTTTCACGCGGCCATCGTCACTATTTTTTTTTCTGTAGCACACATCACACTGTCTTTATGCACCATATCATGCGATGTCGTATGCTGGCGCGATCAACAGACCGCATCAGTTACACCTGTAGAGATCAAGCTTGGCTCTAAACACTACATTTATGATTATGCGACGTTATCCTTTTAGGGCAACCAGCAGCAGCGTGCTTTTTGATCTCGTAAACACTTCGCACGTGTGCTTTCAAGGTGCTGACCAGCATGGCTTACCTCATTTTGCAAAGATGCATGCAATGTTTGCCAAATAGAACCAATATGCTTAATGCGGTGAAACTACAGGCGCGACGAATATGACGTTCGAAATCCTGCCGCTAAGCCTTCTTGGGCGATGGGGCAAATAAATGTAGGCGGAGACGTCATTCCAGAACACGCATTCAAGTCGGCAGACGTAGAAGCTGTGCGCCAATGTATCGAAACCGCCCGAAACTAGGCAAAGTGGTGACGGGACGGGGCTCGCTAGCAGAAGTGCGATCTCACCTGACGTGATGGGTCCTCACGTGGTCAAGGTCCTCAAGGTCCTCACGTGGTGTGTCACGGTCCTCACAATGTGTTTCACGGTCCTTACTCGGCGTGTAATGGTCCTCACGTGATGTCTCACGGGCCTTACAAAGGTGTCTCACGGTCGTCACGCAGCGTCTCGCAGTCCTCACTTGGTCCTCACAGGGTGTCTCACGGTCCTCACCCGGTGTCTTGCGGCCCTGACGTGGTGTCTTGCGGGCACCGGCAGATGTACACGCCGCTGCACGCGGCGGCGGCGGCCGGCCACGGCGGCGCTCTGGACCTGCTGCTGGCGGCGCCCGGAGTCGACGCCGAGGCGGCCAACGCGGCCGGCTGCACGCCCCTGCACACGGCCGCGCTCAACGGCCAGGCCGAGTCGCTGCGCTGCCTGCTGGCGGCCGGTGTCAGTGTGCACGCCACCAACCGGCGCGGACAGGTCAGCAGCGGAGGGCGGCGGCACACGGGTCGGGCCGGGCGCAGTCTGACACGGTGGCCGGAGGGACGTGGGCTGATGGCACTGTCAGGGGCGTGGTCAGACTAGTCGGTAGGAATGGCAGAGACAGGGATAGGTAGCATGGACGGGGACGAGTCACGGGGTCAAACGGATCAGACAGGTGGAGTGGGGTTGGGGTGGGGAGGCGCTCTGTCGCGGGCAAGGCAGACGTATGGGGCGGAAGGGCGGGACCAGCAGGGATAAGGAGAGACAGGTGACAAACGATGGGCATGGCTGGCAGGGATGCGGTCAGACGAACCCGGTAGGACTGGACTGACAGGGCCAGGACTCGACAGGTCATAGGGAGGCGGGCCGACATGAACAGATTGTTGGGTACAGGCGAATGGACGATATCTTAGCTACGACCGTCTCCAGGCAAACTCTGCTCTTGATGCACCTTGGTGTTCGTCTGCGTCAAACGAACCGAACTAAGCCCTGAACCCGGCTCTCGCCGCCGCATGCTCCCGCGTCCGTGACCCCGCGCCGCCGCCGCCGCCAGACCGCGCTCCATCTGGCCAGCGCCGCCAGCCGGGGCAGCGACTGCGTGAAGCTGCTGCTGGCGCGCGGCGCCGACGCACGCGCGCTGGCCGAGCGCGACGCCGTGACGCCGCTGCACATGACGGCCGCGCACGGCCGCTTCCAGCGCGCCCGCCTCCTGCTTGAGCGCGGTACGTACGGCCGCCCCGGCCGCTGGGGCCGGCGAGGCGGTCTGCTGGGGCCGGCCGCGCAGCAGGGTTTGTGTGGTGCGCGAGCGCCGCGGGTTTCGGCCGCGTAGGGAGTTGGTCGTCAGAAGTGGCGCGACGGCTGTGGGAACGCGCCACTGCCGTCTGTCTGAATGGGTGTTCAGAGGCGGCTATGCATCCGTGACGTTGACGTCGCTATGTCCCATATGTGTTCTCATGGTCCAGTGTGCTGGCGCTGTGGGAACTAGGTTTGTCGTGCTTGGCTCGTGTCCGTGCTGGTTTATTTTGGGGGAAGGTTTCCCGACTGTCACGCACGTAACCTTGCTTTAAGTGGTAACGACTGTGACGGCGACCTCTGGCTTATGCTGTGACCTAACCTCTCCCTTCACCCTTGACATGGTCACCCGCTTAAACTCTGACCATACCGCTACCCTGGCCACTGGCATGGCCTTCAAAATAAACTGACCTGCCCGATCTGGCTGCTGACATGACCTCTGACCTTATTTCTGGCCGGGTCAGGTACGTGACCACTGCTTTGACCTCAGACCCTATCTCTGACGTGACTGCTGTGTCGACCTCTGACCTGACCAATAACCTGAAAGCTGACCTGACCATCGACCTGGCCACTGACCTGGCCTCAGACCATGTCATTAGCATGATATCTGACCCCAACACTAATTTTGCCACGGACAACCTCCATTGCAACCACTGACCTGGCCGCCAGTCTAACCACCACCCAGCTTGTGACCTGGCCCCTAGTCTATCACAATGGAATGATCAGCGACCCGACATCAGACCTGACCTCTGGTATGACTGGTGCTTGACCTCTGACCTGATCACCAATCTGACGTGTCATAATCACCGACATGGCCTCTGGCATGGCCACCAACTTGACCTCACGCCTGACCTCATACTTAACCTGTGACCTGGCTCGCACTCGTAGGCGCCGAAGTGGACGCGGTGGACAAGCGCGGCTGCACACCGCTGCACCTGGCCGCCGCCTGCGGACACGACGTGCTCATCAAGACGCTGTTGCAGTACGGGGCCGACGCCAACCGGCCAGGGCCGCATGGTACGCCGCCGTCCGCTCCGAGGGTCACGTGGGAAGGTTCCCAGGGGCGCGGTGACTCCAGCATTGGCGGGCCGTGTTTGCCGAAGCTGTGTTGGATGCTTCAACCTTCGGTCGATGTTTGCCATGGCGATCTATATGTATATAATGTATATATATATATATATATATATATATATATATATATATATATATAATGTGCGGTGACAGGGGGGATTTGTCCGGAATTGGCTAACAGCCCTGAAACAGACACCGCCATACTTCTGGTTCGCCTATTGAGAAGAATACGCTCATCGGGTTGAAGTGGAATGCTGTCAGCCGGGACACTGCTGGGACGCTGGACGGGACGCTGTATCAGCCGGTGTGTGCGGCAGGCATGACGGCGTTGCACCTGAGCGCCCTCAACGGCTTCACCGCCTGCGTGAAGCAGCTGCTGGAGCTGGGCGTCGACATCCGGGCCGTCGACGAGCTGGGCCGGACGGCGCTCCACCTGGCCGCCTACAGGGGGTAAGTCCGCGACGCCTCATGCCGCGCGACTCGCGGCTCTGGCCGCCGCCGGATCCACTCAGTTCATGGGCTTCGCTGTGCTGTCCCCACGCCCTGCCACGTGCTGGTGTCTGACATCACTGGGAAGTTGATGCTGCACCGCTGACTTAACGCTGACTGTCAGAAGCAGTCCCAGGGACAGCTGCCGGTAAGCTGTCGCTGTCTCCAGGCCCCGCCCACCCGCAGCTATTCTCCGGTCCAAAATTGTCTGGGACTAGGCACAGGGAGGCGTCATCGATGAGCTGATTTGGTACCTACTGCTTCCTCGGCAGTCATATTTAAATTCGTGTCGAGCATCTCAAGGCGTGTTTAACATTGCTGCAGCGTGCGTGCTTTCTGACAATGTCGTGTAATTCGCCTCCTTTTTGGCGCCTTTATTCGGCGCCTTCTCAAGTCCAACCTGCCTTTCTGCCTCTCGCCGTCGCTTCGTAAGGGGAGTATCGCACTTTGTACGTTTCACTTATCAGTACATCATACGCGTGCGATTTGATCAGTAATATAATTTTGTCTAAATCTCTCTTAATAACTCAGAATTTCTATTTGAGGTAGCCGACGCCGCGGGAGAAACTTCACCGGATTCCATGCTCCGGATCCATGCCACCATGGAAGTAATTCATTGATTTGCCTAGCTTTGAACATGAGTAGCACATAATCCATGTGCCGCACTGGTTCAAACCTCAATCAATGGGCTTCTCGGGAACAGCCACGTGCCCGCTGGGCCAATCACAACACTGACCCAACACTAATTTGGCCACAGACAACCTCCATTGCAACCACTGACCTGGTTGGACCTGACCGTTCTTTTATTCGAACCAGCAGAGGTACGCACGGTAGTTGTCATGACGACGGTGGTCGTGACTAGTGAAGAAGCGTAGTGCTGTTACAAAGCGTTGATAACGTGATTTAGGCTCGAAAATAATTATAATTGATATATTTATGTCTTGATGGTGGTGCATAGGCACAACTCAGTGCTTTGTTAGACAGAGCTGGTGCTGGGATTTCACTACAGCGTGTTTTCGAAATATGACCCAAAGGTGGGACACTCGCTCCCCCTAAAGCCGGTCCTCCAAATGGCATCGGGGTAGGCGCTGCGGCTGAACTGCCGCGCCGCCGGCGTCGGTAACCGCATGCTCCCTCGGTCGCCAGTAACCAGGACAGCACGGGTCTGCTGCTGGCGCTGGGTGCTGACCTGCGGGCCGCCGACCATCTGGGCCGCCCGCCGCTGCACTACGCCGCCAGCCAGGCGCACCACGGGGTCAGTACTGCGTGCCAGCCACGCCACAGGGCCAGCACCGTCTGTCAGGCACGTCACAGGGTCAGTACTGCGTGCCAGCCACGTCACAGGGCCAGTACCGTCTGTCAGGCACGTCACAGGGTCAGTACTGCGTACCAGCCACGTCACAGGGCCAGTGCCGTCTGTCAGGCACGTCACAGGGCCAGTGCCATCTGTCAGGCACGTCACAGGGCCAATACCGTCTGTCAGGCACACCACAGGACCAGATCCGTCTGTCAGGCACGTCACAGGGCCAGCACCGTCTGTCAGGCACGTCACAGGGCCAGTATCGTCTGTCAGGCATGTCACAGGGCCAGTACTCCGTGCCAGCCACGTCGCAGGGCCAGTACCGTCTGTCAGGCACGTCACAGGGCCAGTGCCGTCTGTCAGGCACACCACAGGACCAGATCCGTCTGTCAGGCACGTCACAGAGCCTGTACCGTCTGTCAGGCACGTCACAGGGCCAGTACCGTCTGTCAGAAACATCGCAGGGCCAGCACCGTCTGTCAGGCACGTCACAGGGCCAGTACCGTCTGTCAGGCACGTCACAGGTCCAGTACCATCTGTCAGGCACGTCACAGGTCTAGTACCGTCTGTCAGACACGTCACAGGGCCAGTGCCGTCTGTCAGGCACGTCACAGGGCCAGTACCGTCTGTCAGGCTCACCACAGGACCAGATCCGTCTGTCAGGCACGTCACAGGCCAGTGCGATCTGCCAGGCATGCCTCAGGACCCAACACCGTTTACATGGTGCACCGCATGGTTGGTTTCTCTGCACCACCCTGTTGACGATGACATGGGCGGCGGGAAGGGGGGGGGGGGGACGGCACACGCGAGACGCGCATGTCGTGCCTGCCCGCTGGTGCGCTACTGTGACTGGGCGCTGCCTCCGCTGCTGCAGTGTGCGGTTACTGACCCGTGCCGTGCCGCCACAGGTGGTGGTGATGCTGGGCGTGACGCACGATGACGTCACCCGCACGGACAGCGCCGGACGGACTGCGCTGCACTACGCGGCGGCCGCCGACTCGGACGGGCGGTGAGTGCAGTCTGCGCTGACCACCTCAACACCTGGCCGTGAGGAGAAAGCCGCCGTGTCCACCTCTGTACTAGGTTGCAGGAAGAGAGCCCCTCTGTCCACCTCCGCATTTGACTGCGGAGAGAGAATCGCTCTTTCCACCTCTACAATTGGGTACGGGTAGATAGTCGCTCTTTCCACCCCTACACTTGGCTGCGGGGACGGAGTCGCTCTGTCCACCTCCACATTTGACGGCGAGGAGAGAGCTGCTCTTTCCACCTATACACTTGGCTGCGGGGACAGAGCTGCTCTGTTCCCCTCTACACTTGGACGGGGAGCGATGGGTAGAGAGACGCTGTCTTGTCTGGACCCAGTGAAAGTTCGCACTATCCACTTCAAAACTTGGCCTGGCGAAAAAGTTTCCTCCGTGCGCTTCAAACGTAGAGGCAGAGGGCCGTCTGTCCACTTACACGCCCAACAAGTGCAAAAGTCCGCTTTGTTCTCCGCAAGACGGACGCGTGGGCACCACTTCCAGCTCTTCTGAACATCGATCCACCCGCCTCGCCTTCAACTGGTGCTCACACGCTTGTGTGTGGGCGTTGGTCGCCAGGCAACCGTCCCAGGGGCTCGTGGGGTGTCCGAGTCTTTAAAAGAGGTCGTCGTCGTACTTCACGCACTGAGGAATTCTCCGGATCCTGCTTCTGCTGTGCAAACGCAGATTTGTTAACAGCTGACGGAGCCATTGATTGCGTCGTCCGCTTGCCGGCACGCATTGTTAATGTACCACACAGGGTGTGCTCCCCTCACTCTTACAACAAACTCCTGCTGACATTCCAATAAATCGTTAAGTTGAGCACCGCAGGCACAAGGCGTGCACCGGAGCGCCGCGTCGTCGGGCGGCGGCGGTGCCGCGGCCTCCGTCTCCGTGTCCTCACGCCGGTTCGGTTCGCCGGCTGCGGTGCGCGGCCTGACGTCCCCTCCCCTCCGCGCCCTCGTCGTTCGCAGCACGATCCAGCTGCTGCTGCAGCAGGGCAGCGAGCCGACGCGGCTGGACGACGCCGGCTACTCGGCGCTCCATCTGGCGGCGGCCTCCGGCCACCGGGCCGGCCTCGACCTGCTGCTGGACACGCGCGGGGCGCGCGCCGTGGTCGGCGCCGTCGGCGACCGCTGCCTCCGACCGGCACCCCTCCACCTGGCGGTGAGTCCGGCGGCGGGCGGGCGGGAGAGGGGCGACCGAGGCACCGCGCTCTCCGCCTCTGACGGCGGAGAGGGGGATTGTCGAGCTGGGAGCGGTGTAACGGTAGGCTCGGGGTGCTGCGAATCCCGAGACATATTTGAACAGCTGCTTTTCCCTTGCGGACTGGTGTCCGAAAAGCCAATATTCGGATGCGCTATGCGCCATTCTGCAGTGCGGGCATACGTCAGGGCCGCGCGAATGTTGCGCAGCCTCGAGTACGTTGTTACAATTTCATATAGTGTATGGGTTAGAGAAGCACCACACGTCTTGCAGCATGATATAGCGCTATGCCACAGTGACGTGGCACGCCCGATCCTGAACACCATTTGAAGTCAGGTGCGCACGTCCGTAAGCGCCAACACACACCAAGCATCATTGATCTCACTACAGATACCTGCTCGCATCACAGTTTATGCTAAGCACCCATATCCGACGAACCTCAACGACCATCATTCACCGAATCACTGCCGACCGCAGGCGTTCCATGGCCACCTGGCTAACCTCATCAACCTGATGGCCATGATGGACAATGTCAGCCTGCGGGACGACCAGGGCCGAACTGCGCTCCACCTGGCGGCCGGCCGCGGCAACCTCTCCTGCGTGCTCTGTCTGCTGGAACAGAAGGTACGCACGGGGCCACTGGATTGTGCGTGTGGTGTCTGCTGAACGAGAAGCTCCGCACGACTGTCACCTCTGATGCGAGCTTTGTGTGCGGGAACCGTAGCGGTGACCGGGCGCAGTTTTACTGAGTACCATGACCATGGCAGGGCGGGTTTTAGGGTGCCAGTGACGTAGTGGTTAATGTGCCTGCGTTAACCACTGCGCGTCTGGGCAACCGGAGCTACGTTGCTCGATTCCCCGCGGTGCCCGCCTTTCCCGCCAGGGTGAGAGGCCGGCGACGGCATGTAACGTCAGCAGCTGAGTGCGTCCTAAAGCCCCAATGAAAACAACTGCGCGGGGTTTGGAGCTCACTCACTAGTGGAATCGGCTCCCGCATGTCTTAATCGCCACTGCCCTCGCTGCGCCCGGCGTGTGAGTGCGTGTACGGGTAGGGGGAGGGAGCGGCCTTCGTCAGCGCTGTGGCGGCGTAGCGGGTGCTCGCCGTGTCCGCTGGCGTTCGAGCCTGACCGTGGTGCTTGGTCAGCCGGCGCTGGTAGACGTCGCGGTCGGCGCGAGGGACGGACGGCGGTATCTGCACGTTCAGTCGACGCGAACGCACCGGCAGCCGCACTGTCGTGGCGGTCGGCGGTCCCCGCAGATCTCGGAGGTGTCGGGATCGCTGCCCCGATGCGCTGAGCGGTGCCGCACATCGCGTGGCGTCCGTAGCTGCCGGCTCTCAGGCGGGCCCTCTGCGCTGCATACAGGGAGCCGCCCACACTCGTGCTGTCTGTGCCGCTGCCGGCGAGGTCGTCGTAGCAGCGATTGCCTGTCCCGGTCACCGATGGTCCCACTCCAGAGCTTCATCTCAGCCGCTGTCTTTATGACGTCGCATGCGCTCCGGACCGCTTCTTCGTGAGGACTCACTGGTCCAGATTTGATTGGGGTGATCAGGGGCTGCCAGGCCGCGCTGGTATATTCTCGGGCATCTCCGGTCATGTTTATTTCTTTTTCGAGAGCGTGCTTATTGCATCGTATTGGTTTGGTGATCAAAGAGCCTGTTTGCAGATTGTGACATGTATTCTATGAGTACTCTTGGTACTGGGAATGGCCTCTGGGAAGCTGTATGATTTAATATTGTGCAAGTCATTTATATGTGGGCAACTGCTGTAATGAAGTTTCATGATGGCTAGGCCGAGTTCATGCCATTTGTAATATTTCGCGATATCAGACATGCGAAAGGCCAAGCCAGAGCCCAACAAGAGCAGGGTTGCGTCGCATGTGAGCAAATTCACGGAGTTTACGAAGTGAAAAACACTCGGGAAAGGCTGGAGAGGGCGCAGCCCTGTACACTGGCCGTCATCCACGGATTTTGTCACGAAGAGAACTGATGATCATGTTTCGACCCGGCTGGTATTAAAGACATGCAATGGTATATCGCGAAACGTCTGTAACACTGTGGGCTCAGAGAAAAGATTAGTGAAGCATTTGCAAGTGTAAGCTGGTCGGCGGCCCAGTGTCCCAGCGAAAATGATTCGCCTGAGCAACCGACCTAGCAAAGTCCAGCCACAGCGCTTGACTGATCAGGAAAGTTGGTGAACTGGGGTAACATTGCGATTTACCTCATCTCGAATCTCTCGCATCACTACTTTTTTAACGATTGTGTTGAGCTTATGCCTTTTCAGCCACCGATCGCACCAGCACTAAATTTTCAGCAACTGGTAGCACAAATTCTTAAAACTTGTTTCGTACAGTTTGTAAAACCCCTGAATGCAGACTGTTGGATGAAGGGCGTATTTCTGCAACGTTGCAATATAACCGTCATTTCAGATCTCAATTTTATGCACATGGGAAGCATAACTGAGAAAGTGTTTTATCTCGAACACGCTGAAGATTTGGGTCGGATCGGAGCCCAGATGTGGGCGGACAGTTGTCACCCGAGACAACGAGGACGTATTCTGATCAGGGACAAAACTGGCGGCGGCACGGACAAAAGTGTCGAGTCCATGTGGACAGCGGTCACGGGCACCTGTGCGTGAACAATGGCGCCGCCCTGCTGCGTACGTTCTCAAGGACTGATGTCAAATCTCGGCAACCAGAGCAGATGCAGGCGAGAAACAGGCGCCATGGTGTGGCCGAACGTACCGGCTGTATCCGCCGGTGGTTATCAACACTACCCAACCCATAGTCCGCCAGTAATTGGCCGGAAAGCGGTCAGTGTCACTTTCGCTAAAACTGATATAAAAAAACAAGACGCTCTGGCCCAATCCGATGTTGTTTTTTTTTTCGTGGCCTAGAAGTTCGAAAATTCCCTACAGCCTAAAGATCCGGCCGTGAACGCACTGCGCGCTTTTATCCCTTATATTATGGTCAATATCCACCCCAAAATGTCTACGATTGCGCAATACTTGTACTTAAATTTCGAAATGGCAAATCACCGCGAAGTCATTAATTACCTCAGTTGAAATGTCCGACCCCGGATGGCGCTCATAGCATTCGTCAAGCTGTCTATAGATGAATTCACGCACAAGGGTACATCAGTGGACCTCCGCCCTTTATATTATCATGAAAGGTGGACTCTCCAACGCCTTTACGGAAGCTGATGGTGTCAGTTCCCGAAAGGAATGTAAGGAGGGTAAATGTGTTCTAAAGTGCTACTCCTGTCATGAAAGGAAATATCTGAATTTTCTATGATGCCAGTTTTTAAACGTTATAATAGAGCACTGATTAGCCGTCCCACGGCGGTCGTCCGGCACTACCCAAATATTTTAGGGGTGTCCATACATTTTTTACGCATGCTTGGTCTTTTCACCCTACGCCCCCCCCCCCCCCCGCCCTCTGTCCTTTCCCATGGTTCGCGATGGCTACGTTGGGCGGAAGCGTTCTCGCCCTGATAACGCTGTGTTAGGCGTGACGTCCCATCAGGTAA
Organism: Pollicipes pollicipes; assembly: GCF_011947565.3. Classification (NCBI taxonomy): domain Eukaryota; kingdom Metazoa; phylum Arthropoda; class Thecostraca; order Pollicipedomorpha; family Pollicipedidae; genus Pollicipes; species Pollicipes pollicipes. Next base: position 3,337,304 of record NW_023597034.1, read on the forward strand.
CGTCTGTTTGGCCCTTAATTAAGCCAGGAGGTGCAAGACAAAGACGGGCGTGCTGCTTGTAAATAAAGGAAACCAACGGAATTCGGTTTTGAGCTTTTCAGGCATTTGAAAGCATGATTTACAACTACACCTGATCATAATGTTACGCTGTCGGCTCTTCCCTGGTTACGCTTTCGTTACCCTCCATCGACCAGTCTTCCTTCATGGATAAGGTATTTTGGGGAGCCCTTGTAATTACACCGTGGCTATATTTATTTCTTAGTATTGTTCTATTTATGTTTTTGTTAACGCTGCAGCTATCTCGTTATTTGTCTTCCAGTAGTGGAACACCATTTATTGACAAAGAACCTTCCCTTAAATTTTGGGACCAATGCAGCTTTCTAGAAAGAAAGCGTCGTTTGTTCTTGCAAGCATGAAAATCATGTGCAAAGTAATGAGAGAAGTATCCAGATGGTAGATTGCGCCATCACTTATTACAGCGATCAATATAAAAGAGCTGAGCTTTTAACACGACGGAACACTCGTTTTTTGGTAGGTATTGGCACCCTAGGTAAAGTTACCATTATTCCACTAAATATGTAGTCTGTCCAGCAAAACCCACAAACAAACGTATCGAGAACTTTCATAAAATCGAGATGCAAACACAATAATTTGCTACCATGCTCACACAGCGTGTTTGTTTCCCGTACGGCATGGCCAGCTGACATGCAGGCGATATATTTTCTGAAGACAACTAGCCTTGGTGCTCACCTGTTATCGTCCATCGGGTGCTATGTTATGCACCATGAGTGCACAAAGTAACTTTTTCGAAAGTTGGAGGAGAGCTTGGGAGCTTGGAAATAGACGCACGGTTAGCGCATTGATTCTCATCTCCTAATTTGTAGACGTGCTTACAAAAATAGTAATATATCATTGAAGATACGGACAGATGTGGGCTTCTAAGAATATCATATTACTAATTTTGTTACTGGCACCTCCCAGAGAACCTAGTGATTTGACAGGACGTAATCTTTGAGATTATTTGTGGTCAAGGGATATGCACGATCCTGTAACGTTACACATGGGCTAGTGTCTGAGCCGCGCCGGCGTTTTCAAGCATTTGCCCAGGGAGAACTTGTGTCGGAACGTCGGCGTTTTGTCTCTGTACTAAGTTTTACAAAACACGACCTAGATTTTGCGGTTGAATGCACGGTCCACAAGCTGGATACATTTTCAATATTTCGGTTTAGGGAAAATAGGTACCGCGGGCGTGCTTTACGTCACCACTTCTCAGAAGTCGCGTGTTACAAATCGTTGCACAATCCCTTGTCATGGAGTGACGGTGATTACAGCGGTCTTGGCGGTGCGCACCGACTGCGGTGTCAGCCGGAATAGAAAGCGGGCCTTCTGCTTGGAAACCGTCCTACTAACCGATTCTCTGCCCTCCCTCCTATGTCACTCAATAATGTACATGCATAGCATGTGTATGAGCGTGCTCGCGCAAATACGTAACACCGTTGTCGACTCGATGCTCTTGGAGAAAGCGAAATGCCAACGTGGAACCACAAGGCTGCCATTGCGATGGTATCTTCTCATCTGCCTTGCCCGTGATGGATGATTGTAAAAGACACAGTACGAAGGTACCGTCTTCCGCACATTTTGACAAGATGTAGACCATCAACCATCGTCGGTCGACGGCGCGGCTGATTATTTCCGGTGAAATATGCCGGCGCACCGTCCGAGCGGTACGCATCGGCGATGGATGACCGTCCGCGGGGCACGCACGAGGCGGGCTCGGCTCGACTCGGCTCGACTCGACTCGGCTCGACTCGACTCGGCTCGACTCGACTCGGCTCAGCGGCGCCCGGCTCCAGTCCCGTCAGGCCGCGGCTCCTCCTCCGCCCGGCTCCGGTCCCGTCAGATCCGCGCCTCCTCCTCCGCCCGGCTCCGGTCCCGTCAGATCCGCGCCTCCTCCTCCGCCCGGCTCCGGTCCCGTCAGATCCGCGCCTCCTCCTCCGCCCGGCTCCGATCCCGTCAGGTCCGCGGCTCCTCCTCCGCCCGGCTCCGGTCCCGTCAGGCCGCGGCTCCTCCTCCGCCCGACTCCGGTCCCGTCAGGTCCGCGGCTCCTCCTCCGCCCGGCTCCGGTCCCGTCAGATCCGCGGCTCCTCCTCGCCGGCTCCGGTCCCGTCAGATCCGCCTCCGGCTCCGGTCCCGTCAGATCCACGCCTCCTCCTCCGCCAGGCTCCGGTCCCGTCAGATCCGCGCCTCCTCCTCCGCCCGACCCCGGTCCCGTCAGGTCCGCGCCCCCTCCTCCGCCCGGCTCCTGTCCCGTCAGATCCGCGGCTCCTCCTCCGCCCGGCTCCGGTCCCGTCAGATCCGCGCCTCCCCCTCCGCCCGGCCCCGGTCTCGTCAGATCCGCGCCCCCTCCTCCGCCGGCGCCACGTGTCCTGGCCTCCGGAGCCGGCCGTCCTCAGCGCGTGCTCGCCGCGGCGCTCGCGGCTGCTCTGTGAGGGATGGGCGGCCGCTGTCCGCGTCGAAGATCGGGGCGGCCGTTACGAGCCAGAGCAGGGGCGGCGGCGGGCTGCCAGCCGTCTGTTACACTGAGATTGTGTCCACGTCCGCCAACGCAGGCACGTGGTGTGACGTCGCGCATAAAGCGACCGCCGCCGCGGCCACTGGCTAAATCCTGCCGTTGCTGGCGTCTTGGCAGGTGTTTAGACGGCGCAGGCTCCGGTAATTTCGCCGAAAACTTTATCTGTGGTTTTGTACGACTTGACAGCGTAGATTGCCGTGTGCTCCTCGGCTGGGGATTTGATGTGCGCCGATGACAGTGACCTTGACCTTTGGTAGCGTGGATTGCCGTGTGCTCCTCGGCTGGGGATTTGATGTGCGCCGATGACAGTGACCTTGGGCTTTGGTAGCGTGGATTGCCGTGTGCTCCCCGGCTGGGGACTTCATGTGCGCCTACGACAATGACCTTGACCCTCGTCCCCAGGCCGACATCGACACATGCGACGATCGCGGGCGGTCACCACTGCACGCGGCTGTGGCTGCCGGTCATAAGGACTGCGCCAGGGCTCTGCTACGGCAGCTGCTTGCAAGGTGACCATCAATAATCCGACAGCGCGAAGATGTGCAGACTATTCTGTATTAGCCGTGTGATATCGAACACGGAGTGTCGGAATGTTGGACTGTGATACAGGTAGTCACGTCTGGTAAATGGCTGAAGGGCATTTTATCTGGCATCCTTTGCAGTTCGAAGACGAATATAAGCTAGCGTAATGGGATGAACAACATGAGATGCATGCTGAGGAAAACAAGATTAACCTTATGCCCATAACAGAATGAATTAGTCCAGTAAAATGTGTGATACTCCTGCCGTAGTCTCTCTTCACTACACGAACGTAAAAGCAAACATTCGATTCAAATCACAACATCGTGCAGTAGAACAGTAGCAAAGAAAGCATCGCACACTTTTGTCTGGCTGTAATATATCGGGCAACTCTATTGCCGAGGAATTGCATTACCAGACGGCGTCCTATGGAACAGGATTGGATAGGCTTTAACATGGTGTTCGAGCGTTCAATGTAAACTTCCGATTTCTTATTTCAATTGATTTTGCGATTTTTAATTCAGCAACATCTGTTCATATTTGTGCATGCCTGCAGGATGGGTATATTGAGCGAGTTTGCGTCGACGATTTCGCAGAATTGAGTGTTTGTGGTCTTGCTTTTTGGATCTCGGATGTGCTCGTTAAAGCGCTCCGGGACGCTAAGTTTTATCTCGAGACAGCGACGCACGTAACCTGAATCGATGGGCGCCAAATGACTGCACTACATGACTACGGGCGCGCCACTACAGCCGGCGCACCCGTAAACCCTTAAACAACGAAGTGATCTGAATCGAGCGTAGGCTTCATGTGCGTGTACTGACGGAGCCGACGGCTGAAACACATGAGTTTTTCTGGACTTGTTTGTCGTAGTATGAACATCAGGCTTTTGTTATTTTCCTTTGCATGACTTGCAATTCGTTCATTAGTGTGGTGCCCTGGGCTAGACACGGACAGTATTGTCACGAAGAGTTGAGGGATAAATGTGCTGAAATGTTTGAATTGCTGAAGGGCAAGGTAGGCATTGGTAGCGTTAATGGGTTTCGACATAATTGCATGCGTTTTGTCACGCAACGAAGTGTGCACGTTACGAATTCAAAAGCACGGCTGGCACGGATGTATGATATACGATGTTCACTGTCATCTTGTTTAAGTCCGCCCTCAGGCAGCTTCAAACTAATTTTGCAAAGCACCTGTGTGAATTACAGAAGCACGTGTGTTTCCACAAATACTTGCTTAGCGTTCACCTTAGCTGTAAGTACTGCGGAAAAGTTTCTCAAAGCATTCCAAAGTATTGGAGGAAATTATCTTACGTTGCGTAACCTCGTGGAAATAACAGCTATTTAACATGTCACGTTAAACATAATCGTGGAGACTCGCACGAGTGCGTAGATGTATCATGTAATACATTTTTCCTATGAAGATCAAGGTCATAATTTTGTTTTATGATGCATGATGTGCTGAGGGCCGTGCGTGTGTCTAGGGGATGGTTGCGTGATGTGTTGAGGGCCGTGTGTGTCTGGGGCGTGCCTGTATGACGTACTGAGGGCTGTTTGTGTCCATGACGTACCTGTATAATGTGCTGAGGGCCGTGTGTGTCGGAGGCGTGCCTGTATGACGTGCTGAGGGACGTTTGTGTCCGTGACGTGCCTGTATGACGCGCTGAGGGCGGTGTGTGTGTCTAGGGGATGGTTGTATGATGTGTTGAGGGCCGTGTGTGTCCAGGGCATGCCGAGCGCCCACGACCTGCCCGTGTGCTGTGCTCGAGGGCGTGAGTATCCGGGGCGCCTGGGCGGCCGTGCTGACTTGTCGACTGCGGTGCGCCCCAGGCTCCAGCTGCCGCCACTCGAGTCCTCGGAGCTCCGCCAGCTGTTGGCCGAGTCCAAGACGGTGAAGATGTGTCCCGAGCTGGACGAGGTCGTCAACAAGAAGGACGGCACGGGACGGTGAGTGATGCGCGCGACAGGCGGCGACAGCTCGCCGGCCGACTGCGCCGTGCCGACGGCGACACGCCGGTGCTCAGGCTGTAGGCGCGCTCGCCGTTACAAGATTAGTGGTTATTGGTCCATGTGACGAGAGGATCGCTCAATTTGCCGTTCGGTGTTCCGGTTATGGTTGATGGCTTAACTCAACAGGGAAGTCACGCGGCTTATCTACATGGCGTCGACACTGATGGTAACGACCCGTGTTGCATGTCGTCTAACGCCAGCCGACATCAGGAAGTGGCGCCTCGCCTTATTCAGTGCGCGCAGGCATTGGGTTGTATTTACACGACGCCATATGACCAACGTAGTCGGTGCGCCCCCAAACCCAAATCATCATCATCATGTATTTACACGATAGCAGGCTATGACGGAAGCGGCCACAGACGTGGGATGATTTTTTTTTGGGGGGGGGGGGGGTTCTCGGCGTCAATCGATGTGACGGGAACCAGTCTGCTCATAACACTCTTTATTGGATCTTATGCTGAAAATAACTGACTTCCAGTATACAAGGAGGTACTGGCAATCAAAGATATCAGGCAGTTATTGGGCTGTGTGACGAGGATGCTCGGCGATTCAAGCCGCGCTCACCGTTAAGAGTATATGAGGACAAGTACGCAATCGTCATTCAGAAACCGTAGGCGCGTGAAGACAGAAAATATTCGCCATTATGCAGTCTACCATTAAAAGAATGACACAATAATCAGTCGTCCAAGCTACGACATCCTTACACGCGATTCGCGGTATCTTGCTTCGGGTTCCTCGGCACACGAGAGGGCTATGCCGAAGGGTCTGCATTTACCGGCACCCGGTGCCATTACCTCGCGAATAGCATAGCTGCATGCATTCAGGCTCCTGCATTCAAACGCCCGACACACGGTGCGCGCTGAGGCTACCTGGAAGGTTTCGACGATCCGCGCCGAGTGTGCGGTTAGAAGGTGACTGCTAGAGCACATCAGTGGCGTAAACTATGGAGAGGAGTGTTCGCGAAACGCCGGCTCAAAATACGGTCTAAGGCGGCTCTTGTATTTTTAGCTCGGAACGAATGTTGGGAATGTGCAGGGCTACTAATGTCTTCAGACCTGCGTTGTTTGGCGCTGTCCCTGAAATTACTGCTTTGAAGCTGATGTTTGCTGCGCCGTGCCTCATTCCGGCGAGTCTGGCCTGATGTGTGTTACGGCTGTGGCGTGCAGGCTCTCGTTAGCACGCTCCCCAGGGGGTCACTCAGCTGGTTTGCAATGCTGTATTTTGTATCTCATGCATAAGGATCCCTCGGCATGGGCTACAATATATATATATATATATATATATATATATATATATTATGTGATCTATTCTGTTCATCCTTCCTTGAGGCCATGGACGCAAGTATGACACAATCTCCTTCGAGTCGGAAACCCTTGCGTCTTCTCCATGGATGATAGAACCAGAATGGACTTAAAACTTGGGTCACCAGCTCACGTCCCACTAAGGGTGCCCAACATGCTCAATTTCACGGCGGTATTCACCTGCTCGCGCATGCTGTCATGTATGAGCGGTGGTGTCACGTATAAGATTGCTTTTTCACCTTTTTCGAGCTCCTCGCGGAACTGGTACGGCCAAGCATCGAGAACGAGCCGCACAAACGGAAGCGGCGGCCGCTGTACCAGGCACCCGCTTCCTGGAAAGGGAGGGGCCATTTTAGCTAGACCACACTCCACGACTGGGATCAGAGGGGGACGCCTGCGCCTTCCGCATTTGCAATAACGGTGCCGCAGCTCTCCGCTGCTGTTTTGAGCACGGATGTCCCTAAGCTGTTGCTGTCAGCCTTTAGCTTGTCAACTTTGTCAACCTTTTGTTCGTTTACTTTTAACCTTATATGCGGGAGGGGTCAGGGGACCGTTTGACCTAGCCTTTTGCCTTTCAGGCAGGCCTTTACGCTTTGCCGTGCGTTGGGTGTTAGCATGTGGGAGTCTGAATGATTGCACTGATGTTCTTGGAAGTCGATTTCTAACCTTATGTTCTATACCAGTCGTGGAGGCCTTTCTGCATGGCTGTCTGTGTTTTTAGCAGCCATTCGGATTGTGCCGTGTGCCGGATGTCAGGACGTGGGGACCCCGGATGGTTTGTCTTAAATTATATGAGAGGGCGAATGAACGATCTCTTCATGGCGTTTTAATGGCGTAGTGTGCGCAGGTTTCTAACATTTTCTGTATTTCATGCGCCTTAGGCTGTTAAAAAGTTTTGTTTCACATTAATCACTTGTGACCATGAGCACTGCAAAGACATCGAGCATTATCCAATATACCCCAATGCTACTTAATCTGTACCTTCCGATATCGTCAAGGCCGGATATTTTCAGCGCAAACATTCTGTTTTATCGAGCAAAATACATTTCTATTGATACATTCCGCAGCCAAATAAATGGCCGTGTAGTTTTTTTTTAGGAACATACGGAATAAACTCCCCTGACCGCTACGCTCTGCGAGATAAGACTAGGTAATGGAACTAGCGCCTCCATTCTTGCCGATCAAGAACGTGTGGGCCTCTCGCAGAACAGCAAGCTCCCGTTCGTGCATCCGCGCACCTGTTTAGCTGCCGCTGATTCCGTTCACGTCATTCGTGTATTTCCTCTATCAGTTCTCAGTTTTTCACATGCCTCTGCTCCGTCATGTGTAAAGCGGACATTATGTCACGCTGCGGTATACGGCAAGCGTGGCGGTGCCCCACGTACCACGCTGCTTCGTCGCGCCGTCTGCCCATCCAGCCCTCGTGGAACGGTCTGTCTCGTGACACGCTGGGATGGCCTTCCGCGTCCTTAAGGAGAAATCTGATCACCGATACCGGCTTATGCCTGTGTGTCTGTGTTCCTAATTACGATGGCGGCCGCGGGCTCAGAGAGTCCGACCCCAGCTTTGAGAGCGTGGTCAGCTGGAGTGGCTCGGCCCGTCTTGGCCTGTTGGTCGCGCTTTTTCAAAAGTTTGCATCTTTGCAACCTAAGTCACTCGCCACTTATCGGTTGGGACACTGAGGGGCATCAGCAATCGGCCGGGAAGCGGTCAACGCCACCTTTCCCCAATTCGGCCTCGAAGACAGGTTGGGCCCGTGCCGATACAGCTTAGGCCATGTGAACTGCGTCGGCAGAAAGGCCAGTTTTGGGCGTGATCAATATCGCCCCCTTTTCGTAATGATTTGTCGCTGGCAGAAGCGAATAGACCATTCCAAGCGCTTCAGTTTAGTCAGTTACAGTGTTGACAGACTGTGCTGGGTTCAAGGGGAACCGACAGTTAAATCACCTGGGTTTTCACGTGACTCGCGGTCACAGACCATTGCACCCCGGTACCATGATTACTGCGCCTGCGCCTGAAAACCTCGCGAAAGAGGGGCATGCCAATGCGATAATACTGCCTGTTTGCATGTTTTCTCAAAGGCGATTGGCTTCATTTGCGTACGTCATGGTTTCCTGTTCGCTATGATTGCACTCGCCTTTGTGCCTTTTGGCTCGCCCCACGCTGCAGGGAGCGTGTTACTGTTAATTGCAATATGATCGCAGCTGCGTACTGAATCTCGTTCGTCTGTGTACGGCGCCTGCGTGAGGGATCCTGCGATGACGACGCAAAAAAACGAATATTAACCAACGGAGAGCATGCATTACTGATTGCAAAGTACCGTCTGTGCTACATGCGCAGACGTTGCACAAGACCTCGGCTTTTCCGTGTATGTGGTTGATAGCGCTAAAAGGAATTTTTCATATTTGAGGATATTTAAGCAAACATCAGATATGTTGATACAAGCTCCCTTAAACTATTGGCATCCTATGCAAGTGGAAAAGGCTGCTGTAGGCAGCACGATTCTCTGTTTAGTAAATGTACTGCTCAATGTGTCATGGTTTGATTACGTCATCGTTCCTTGCACAACATTGATTGATTGAGATCCAATTGATGGCAGTTGCGTCTGGAAATCGCGCTCACGAACGCTAGATATGAACGCCTGGGCAATGATGTTTTTGTTGACCTTGATCGCCGCATGGATTGTGGAATGGCAGGATTTGAATGACGTTATTATGATGTCTTGAATGCCAAGGTGACCTTGAAACACTCCCCGATTTACCTTTCCCCATTTTCGTGGGCGTGTAGCTCAGAAACTAGAGGGGTCTAGGTCTTTAGAAGGGCAGTATTGTTCACAGCACCGAAAAGTCGTCAAGATGGCTGTTTCAGTTCAAAACCCCATGTACATGTGGAACACTCTCTTTAATATATATGAAATGAATGTAAAAAGCAGCAGGCAGATGCCGAAAATTGGAGGATGAGAAACTGATAGAACCAGAGGATGGCTTGTCTGGGAGTCGGTGGGCAGGGTCGGGTGCCTCGAGACGTGACCACGTGACCCTGAGTGGCAGCCTTCGCGTGCCTCAAGACGTGACCACGTGACCGCGCTGGGCGGCAGGACGCCGCTGATGCTGGCTGTGGAGAACGGCAGCGCGGAGCTGGTGCTGCTGCTGCTGGTGCACGGCGCCCGGCCGGGCCTGGCTGACGCCGAGGGACGCACGGCCCTGTTCCGAGCGGTGAGTACGCTGGAGACGGCGCACGTGACAGCGTGCTCAGCATGATCCTTTGTCGCCTGCTGAGATGTGCGAGGAGTGCTAGGTAACTGCCGCACATAGGTGAGTTTGCTATCTCATTGTCCGAACGGTTACCTAATGCATGTTTGATTTTGTGTAATACTGAACCCAGTAGGTTCAACTCCAGCCTGTTGCCATAACGTGAGGTTGACAAACTAGGCTGATATTGAACACTATGGTGGACATGGTGGGTTGCGATAACCACTTGGCCATTGTGTAAATTCGCAATGCAAGGGCTTTGCTGTGAATTTGTACTGTATATGGTATACACAGGCGATTCATTAATGCAGTGGGTCCGCCAACTTAACTTATAATACTGGGGGAACTCATGTAAAACCAAGACACAATGGTATCTGGGTTTTACAGCGCAAGGTAGGTTGGGCTAATTGCTGCAATAAATTATGACTCATTGTGTGGTTGAATGCGAATTTGAATGCACATTTCTGAGCTATTTTCGTGCTTCATTCACTTTTTGTCTTCTTTAAGTCTTTGTGCTTTTACCCTAAGCGTATTCTAGGCTAAACAATGCACGCCATTACAAGCATAGCGATTGCCAGCAAATCAAAGAACGCATTTTGAAGCAAATTTAATCGGCGCAGATCCCTTTGCCCCATGATGGGCTAACTGATTAGTTAGACGCCCTGATGAAGAACATTGTTGAGTGCGGGGCGGCTCTGAGACCTGGAGATGGAGAACATTATTGAGAGCAGGGTAGGTCTGAGACCGGGAGGTGAAGAACATTTTTTAGAGCAGGGTAGGTCTGAGACCGGGAGATGAAGAACAATCTTGAGAGCGGGGTAGCCCTGAGACCGAGAGATGTAGAACATTTTTGAGAGCAGGGTAGGTCCGAGAGTGGAAGATGTAGAACATTCTTGAGAGCAGGGTAGGTCTGAGAGCGGGAGATGTAGAACATTCTTGAGGGCAGGGCAGGTCTGAGACCGGGAGATGTAGAACATTCTTAAGAGCAGGGTAGGTCTGAGACCGGGAGATGTAGAACATTGTTGAGAGCAGAGTAGGTCTGAGGCCGGGAGATGTAGAACATCCTTGAGAGCGGGGTAGGTCCGAGAGCGGGAGATGTAGAACATTCTTGAGAGCAGGGTAGGTCCGAGAGCGGGAAATGTAGAACATTCTTGAGAGCAGGGTAGGTCCGAGGGCGGGAAATGTAGAACATTCTTGAGAGCAGGGTAGGTCCGAGAGCGGGAAATGTAGAACATTCTTGAGAGTAGGGTAGGTCCGAGAGCGGGAAATGTAGAACATTCTTGAGAGCAGGGTAGGTCCGAGAGCGGGAAATGTAGAACATTCTTGAGAGCAGGGTAGGTCTGAGAGCGGGAGATGTAGAACATTCTTGAGAGCAGGGTAGATCTGAGAGCGGGAGATGTAGAACATTCTTGAGAGCAGGGTAGGTCTGAGACCGGGAGAGCGCGAGTCGGCCGATGGAAGATACTGACCGAACCAGAGGTGACAAAAGCGTTAGCGAGAATGCGCAGGATGCAGGCTGCACCCTGTGGGTAAAGACAGACCGCTGTTTCCTGTCGAGACGGCAATGGCAGCAACCGTAATAGCGTAATGCGCCCCATTCGTTGAGCGTGGTTGAGATAGTGCACATCAGTCATCTGTGTGATACGCTGGGCCGCCCGCGGTCTTCGGAGAACTTTGTTGTGCGGTGGCCAGAAAACAAAACAAGGGCCGCCGGTTTGTACGTGACACCGAGTGTGCGTTGGCATTCGCCGTGCCGTCGAGAAAACGGCGCTGACGGCCATGGCGAGTACTGTGTCCCCGAAGTGGAAATCGCTAAAACTAAGACGAATTATAGTCAACTGATGGGCAATAACTAGCTGGAGTCGTCCACGATATATGTGGCTAGAAATGCCTCCACTGACAGGATCGTTGCGGGTGCCAATGTAGGCCAATCGTATGCAGGATCGATGACAACCGCAACATCTATTTCTGCTCAGTCGGAAATGAAATATCCTTTAAGCAGACATATGGTGGTCTGCGGTGTGATTCTATTGCGTGAGCTTCGTTTCAGTGCGTACTCGCATTTGATTAACCAAGGACCGTTCTACATTGTTTTGTTGGAGTTCAACTCTAGCAATGTCGTGCTCAGTGCCGTTAATGCGGGAAGACTTCGAATTATTTTACGCCATCTCAGTGGGCAATAGCTCAAACATCTGGATTTGCACAAATAACATGAATGCCGTTTTCATGATTATGACGTCCCTTATGTGAAGTGAATGTTTGGTATCAGTGAATATCCTCCTGTGAATGTAAGCTCTCCCATTAGTATACCCTGGTAATTATCACCCTTACTTGGTTTCAAATAGACCAGTCGCTAGAGTAAGTTGTGCGAGCAGCGTGACCGGAGTCCTCGGTGACGGGAGTCATTCTTGTTTGAAGATATTAAAGCAAGCATCACATGGGATGAAACAAGCGCATTTATGACTATTGATACACTTTTGAAGTGGAAAAGACTGTTCTTGACAGCACAATACTCTGCTTAGTAAACATGCTCCTCGATGCGCCATGGTTTGACTACGTCATTGTACCGTGCACAACATTGATCAAGATCTTAGGCCGTTTTTTTCTGGAAATCACGCTCACGGACATCAGATATGAACGCCTCGGTAGCCATTTTTTTTGGGGGGGCCCTGATCCTCTCTTGGCTTATGAAGCGGCAGTATTGAGTGACGTTATTATGACGTCATGAATATCGAGGTGACTGAAGTACTCTCCCCATTATGCCTTTTTCCTTTTTCGCAGACGTGTAGCTCAGAAACTAGAGGGGCTTAGTCCTTAAGAATTGCAGGGTCGTGAACAGCACCGAGAGGTCTTCGAGCCTTTCAGCTTAAAACCCATACAAATGAGGTACACTCCCTTTAAACATCGATTGTTAGGCGTACACTCGCCCTGCACCCAACAGATCCAAAACGGGGTGTGTTACTCAGTTTGTCAGCGAAATAATGCTGCTGGTTTATAACGTCCCATGCAAGGCCATTGTGTGACGCCTGCGGTAAAGGCTGACTGGGAAGTACAAGGCTCTCGAAAACGTAAGCACAGGCTTGCAAAAAACCGATGCTGCTGTTAACATGGACGGCTGCTCATTGTTGTGATATACAGAATAGCCACCCGTGAGTACGCCTCCAGACGTAAGATGAAGAAATAAATGAACTCGGATCTCAAGGCCACCTTTCCGAAGCAGTTTCTAGCAGTTTCGGTTTCAGATTTCTACGAAAAAAACAAAAAACAAAACAAAACACCATGGCCACTTTGCTTCCTAACCCCACTCGCAGACGGGCATCCGCGGTAACGTGTCGTGCCGTGACTCGAGGCCGCAGGGCTGGCCGAGACGCCATGACTCGAGCCCGCAGCGCTGGCCGAGACGGCGTGACTCGAGCCCGCAGGGCTGGCCGAGACGGCATGACTCGAGCCCGCAGCGCTGGCCGAGACGGCGTCCTGCTGCAGACGTGGAGCGCGCTCCGGGTCGGCCGGCGCGTCCGCGACTCCGGTCCCGGCCCCGGCCCCGGCCCCGGCCCCGGCCCCGGTCCCGGCCCCGGCCCCGGCCCCGGCCCCGGCCCTGGCCCCGGTCCCGGCCCGGTCCGCCAACGTCGCTGCGGGACCAATCAGCGGCGCCATCGGAGTGTTAGATGACCTCCATGCGTGCCGGACAATGGCCCACGCCCGCCGTTGGGGGGCCTGGAACGGACCTCCACCGGTCTCCCGGGGGTGGTGCTGAGCGAGCGGCTGAGGTGGGAGAGCAACGCCAAAGCGGTGGTAGGGTTTTAATTTGTGCGTGGATGGAAAGGAAGTGGTGACTGAACGGCACATTTACGACGGAGGCGTAACGGCAGAAGTATTGTGTTCTTTGCAATAGGAGCTTTGCTCAAACGCTGTGCCGCTAAGCTGGTATGTGGTGGTGCTTCCTCGTTTTCATTAGGATTCATGTCAGAGCCAAGTGGAAATGCCGCACGGAAATATTTTGGTAGCGATTGTTTTGGCTGCCAATAGCAAATGGAAGCCAAAAAGAAAATGCATGTGAGTTACGAGAAAATTATGCGACTATCCCCGTATGCAACCTTGTGAGAAATATGATGTCAGTCGCTTGTTGCCCCGCACTGGACGCTAGGCGAGGGCATATACAGCACATCGTGAGATTTAGCAGGTCGCGCTCCCCCCCCCCAAAGCCCCGAAATACACGTGTGAATATTGGCCGCAGCTGACGGCCGCGTTTACTTCGAAAGCACGTTGAAGAACACAAGGAAGCACAAGGACGAACACACAACAACTGTTTAATGAAGCTGTGATTAAGGCACGAGCAGTTATTTGTACAGTACCGTACAGTTATTCACATTGCTGTCACTTGGCACTCTTGGTTTTGGAACTTCGGCCTTAATTTCCGTAGTTGTCTAGCAGTGGCCCGATGCGAGCAGTCTTCGGGTAAATGCATTATCTGCGACAAACCATATGATGGAGGTTTGTCGGCTTTGGCACGCAGCGCTATTTGCGAATAGCTTTTGCTGGGCTACCCCAATTGCCAGATGTGTTCACCACCATGTCGTTGTAGCTACGCGTTAACATTATTTCCGATTTTCGACCGCTGAGAAATTGGTTATGAGAGTGGCCAACCTAAAACTTTCAGTCGGGAAGTCGATGGTTTTGTTATGAGGCACGGTTTGGGAACTGCGATCAAAGTTCACATAGCATGCGAATAAATCTGATGGATGTTGGATACGATGAACCCGCCTCTACACCTGTGCAGTCGTGGCCCAGCCGTTCCCTGCCCAGGCGGCGCGGAGTTGTATTGGAGAGCGGTTATGAGTCGGACAGCGCTGGGATCGCTTGATGATTGTAGACGGCACATTCGTGTATACCGTGCAGTTAGTTTCACGTGCTCACATGCTCGGGTCGCGCGGATGTGACACCAGCCACTGAACACCCTCGAAAACCGCGGATTAATGGTGGCCGTTCGAGGGCGCGCATCGGCTCCACACAGCGACCTTCGGTACGTTTTTTGCTCTCTCCTCTGTCAAAACGTGTTGGTTTCTGTCGCCGGGTCCTACACCGTTGTCGGTTTGCAGCCCATTTACGACAGGTCACGCATGCGTAGACACGCGGTCATGCGTGCGTGTGTGGAAGTACGAGACCGCTAGACCGAGACCGCTGTTGCACGATGCAGAGTGGGAAGCCGTGTCTTAGCCTGGTCGGATCGTGACGCATGAGAGGGTGCGCCCAAACGTTCGATCGGGCTGCGCTGGCTGCCAGCTGGGATGTGACTCGTGTGTGCAAGAGTGTACGGGGCCTGGTGACTGGGATTCAACACTTCTTCGGTTGTGAGGTTGCTGGGAGGACGGGGTTCACCAGGTTACACTAGCGGAGTTGTGTCAGGGAAGAGCATGGCCACGGCTATCTGGTCTGTGTTAGTGGGTGTACCGGAAGGACAGGGTTCACCAGGCTACACTAGCGGAGTTGTGTCAGGGAGGAACACAGCCACAGCTATCGAGTCTGTGTTAGTGGGTGTGCCAGAAGGACAGGGTTCACCAGGCTACACTAGCGGAGTTGTGTCGGAGGAGCACAGCCACAGCTATCGGGTCTGTGTTAGTGGGTGTGCCAGAAGGACAGGGTTCACCAGGCTACACTAGCGGAGTTGTGTCAGGGAGGAGCATGGCCACGGCTATCGGGTCTGTGTTAGTGGGTGTGCCAGAAGGACAGGGTTCACCAGGCTACACTAGCGGAGTTGTGTCGGAGGAGCACAGCCACAGCTATCGAGTCTGTGTTAGTGGGTGTGCCAGAAGGACAGGGTTCACCAGGCTACACTAGCGGAGTTGTGTCAGGGAGGAGCACAGCCACAGCTATCGGGTCTGTGCTAGTGGGTGTACCGGAAGGACAGGGTTCACCAGGCTACACTAGCGGAGTTGTGTCAGGGAGGAGCATGGCCACGGCTATCGAGTCTGTGTTAGTGGGCGTGCCGGAAGGACAGGGTTCACCAGGCTACACTAGCGGAGTTGTGTCAGGGAGGAGCACAGCCACAGCTATCGAGTCTGTGTTAGTGGGTGTGCCAGAAGGACAGGGTTCACCAGGTTACACTAGCGGAGTTGTGTCAGGGAGGAGCATGGCCGCGGCTATCGGGTCTGTGTTAGTGGGTGTGCCAGGAGAGCGGGGTTCACCGACTGCACTAGCGGAGTTGTGTTAGGGAGGAGCATGGCCACAGCTATCCGGTCTGTGTTAGTGAGTGTGTCCGGCTCGTAAGCCAGTGAGGCATGAAGGAGGAGCTGCATGCTGCGTTCAGGGGCGTCGCCGAAGTTTGACGCCGTAGTGGGGCCGTCGGTGATGGAGGGTCCGGCGAGCGTCCGAACTAGTGCCCTTGGGGGAGTAGGTGATAACTCTTTCGGCTATTGATTGTCTGCGCACTCCACCGCACAAGGCGGCTCGTTGGTAAGTTAATAGCGTATAAATACCAGCGCCGCCCTGTTTGTCCGTGCACAGGCATCTGCCTGTCCAAATTGGGCACCCACTTGGCGGCCTGGCAACCCGGCTGAGAAGTGCGAGGTTTGGGCCCGTCTTGTTGCGGCGAAGTCCGTTCGTCAGTGGTGTCAATCTCTGTGCCCTGTTGGCGTGTCCGCCGACAGGCCAGCCATCCCAGCAGGCAGAAGCATGCCGCCGGCAGCAGTGTTCGTACCGTCCGGCTCGGCTTGCAGCAGAGCATTGCCAAACTTCTTATCGAGGCATCCGACCTACGGAGCCAGCGTGCGTTTCCGCACCTGTGTCTCCTTCATGTTGCAGGTGGTCGTTGTCGTTCAGTTTTGTTTCAGCAGCCGGTGAGCTTCGGTAAAGGTCATGGATAGGCCGTTTCGGTAGGCCGTTTTTTACTCTTCGCTGGTAGAAGCTACGCCCTGACACCCAATAAACTGGACGTCCGCACCGAACAGACGTCTTCAAATCGTTCTCCGATGTGAACGCACCAGGATAACAATGTCTGTCCGACTGCCATGCTGACCGAAGCAGCTGTCCCGAGCTGCCTACTGTCGGTATTTCAGAAGTCAAACTAAATGGACCCCGTTCAGAGTTCCCGAAGTGGCTCTCAGTTAGAAAATAGCCATACTCTGGCAACAGACAGCAGGCCGCCGAGCGAGCAGACCATGGGTGCATTCGCAGCGTACCAGCGATGCTCTTTGCTGCATAACGTCACATATAATCTTTGCCGGACGTGTTCGCAGCGAGTCTCATTTTTGTTTACATCTTCGTAGCTGTCGTAACAATAATTGCGCGCGTAAAGGCACAAGTTTCTGTTTTGCGGGTACATTAAGTGCTGTTAAGAATGGAAACTGCAAATTTTGCGTCTTGTGGCGTGTAAACCACTTTTCTATTGCTCATGGTCCGTACTGGTTGTGTAAGTTGACCTCTTGTAACTGAATATGCTGCGGCGTGACTGTCTCATTCCGATCGAGTCGTGGAAAAATGTTCTGCACGTCCGGCAAGGTCTCTACGGGGCGTCACATAGAATATTTGTCGTGCGGGTCGCCGCGAATACACCCTGTGCCTCTTGCGTTGGCTTGGCCGTTTGTCGCTGAGTCGTTCTCCCGAGTATGAATCGTTTCTAGCACTTGAAACCTGCTCGTCCGTCGGAGCAACGGGCGGGGACGACGGTGTTGTCGACCTTGGGCAAGAAGCTGCCTATTCAGTTGGCTGCTGAGGGTCTACTCGAGGTGGTGATTAGGGCATCCATATTGCGGGTGCATTGCCACACGCCTGCCGTGGTCGTGTTGCCCTCCTACGGCAGTCAACGGAGCTGGCTGCTGGTGGTCGACGACGCCACGACCCCGACCCATTGCTATGACATTCGGAGCTCCAAGCTCTGAAAGCGGTTTATTATGCCAGCCAGCCAAGCGCAAATGTAAACGAACTGTCGGCTGTTGCGGTTAACCAACACAGGTGAAGGAGCAGTAAAAGCTTATGTAATATATATAAAAGCTTTAATGACAAGGACGGCACTCGCTACCATTTATGTAGCACGTCAAAGTTTTGATACATTGTTGGTCATCAGGACACAAGGGTGCAAATGTTCAGTGAAATAAAACTACGTTTAACAGACTTCGCTAGACGAGACAGTGGTCATAGATCACACAATTAAACACGACTTTTTTGCGCGCAGACGGAACAGCGTGAAAAATGCAAAATCATATTACAAAAAATATTTTAGACTCCACACGAAAAGGCTACTTTATAATCTGCGATGGACATGCTGACCCCATGCTATTGAATGGCGGATTCTTTTGGCAAACAGGAAGTGATTCGAAAATCTGAAAACCGAAAAAATTATTGCGACGCCCTGATACGGAAAACATTTAGTGGCCGTTTTCACGAAAGATTGCGATGCAAACCTTTTTTGGACTTCTGACAGTTGTCAGCGCTTATTTTCTTACCACGCACGTTTTATCAGCGATTTTCTTCTAAAAATGTTTCGCAGAGATATAAAAACATGTCTGCGAGGGTGCATAATGTAATACAATTTTGGTTTACCCCCCTTCAGCGAGATCAGGTTTTTGTAGACTGGTGTGCTGCCATATCTCTTTCTTCCGAAACTTCAAAACGTTGAAGAACACTCCGTGGCAACTTTGACGCAGAGGTGCCAAAGCAAACTAATATCCTTGAGACGTCTCTTTCCATAGACGTGCGGTAGAACTTACAGTACTCAGAGATTACTTATAGTACTGGCAGAGCTTACAGGACTTACGCACCGTAATGTGATCCAAAATGAAAGGTCCTTGAATGAAATGATGCTCAGAGCCCGCTGTGCTCCACACAGCACCGGCGTAAACAATAACGGAGCAGCCGGCACCAGCGGTCTCGACCGATGCACATTGCTGATTGCCATGCCTAGTATTTGCCCAGAATTTGGGTGAATTGAAGATATGAGCTGATTTAGGAAGGGTCTTGTTCAATATAGTAAACTTTTCCTTATTTGGATGCTTGTGCTTCAGCGATTGCATGTGGATCGAATTGCATGAAAAGTATTTTCCTCGGTTAAGTGTCAAGTATGTACTAAAACTTTGTAGAAGCATCTTACAGGCGTTCTTAAAACATTTCAGTGCAATAATCCATCGTGAAAACGGCTAATGTTAAAGTGAATACCGCACACAAACTAGTGGTTTTGGATGGACGAAGTGTCTGGGTTAGAAGAATGTCACCTGTGCGGTCAGACCTTCCTAAATGCTGCTCCAGTCTGCAGCGCAAAATACGGATGGTTAGACCCACGCAAGATGCTCTACATGAAGCACAACAATAGGTATAAACGACTGCAGATACAAAATTTGGAAAGGACCCCAGTGACAGAATGCTTGGACTGCTTGTCTTTTAACTTGGAGAAAGATCCAAAGGTGAAAAAGTTGCTAATATGATTCTTGGGGACAGAAAAGGGTAAAATTTTGAAGTAAGTTCGCAAGCTCGCTTTTCATTTGTATGTACTGCTTTCCAGAATTGAGGAATGACAAAGTTCTCTTTAGTCATAGGACTTTTTGAACGGCGGGAACTTTTAGATATTGTTTATCTAAGAAGCTCTCGATTGGGTTTAAAGCATTCACGGTCGAAATTAGAAAACCACGTCCTTGAAGGAATTATATGAGCAGATCATGTTTGGTATGTGATCATAGTTGGATCCTGAACCGAAAGCTTTGTAAATAGCTGTGTTTATGCCCCACGGCTTAAAAGCGTCGGGAATGCACGAGGAAAGCTCGATCCAAGACCAGTGAACGCAGACTTTCTGCAGGCAGAAGTTTCAGATTTACCGTGTAACTTTTGAACTCGCACATCAAGTAAAGGCAAGGAGCCCATTTTATACTCCTCCTCTTTTGCAAGCTTTATGTTAGGATGTTGAACATTCAGTTCAGTGAAAATTGGTCAATATGGGACCGACGGCGAAACAACAGAAAGTAGTCGTTGGTATATCACTGACAATGCTGGTTGAAAGTTGAGGGGCTGTTGGATAGCCAGTCTTTTCTTGGAAGCACATAACGTTATCAACAAAAGTGGACCCAAGTGGGAGTTCCATGTGAATTTGAACGCGTCATATGACGTCATGCAGTGGCCGCCTTTAATTCAGGCAAACTCTCGGGCCAAAACAACTTTTTGATGATTCATTCACTCATTCGCTTTACATCATGACAGTTCATGGCTGAGTGTAAGCAAAGTCCAATACATAGCACGCCACGTGACCCCGGTGTACCCGACATGACCTGTCAACCGTAATAGGCAGCTGAAAATGTCAGTTGCTTATCTGTCAGAAAATATCAGTCAGAAAATAATCATGGAAACGTTTTGCAAATGCTAAAACACGAATCAAAGACGGTAGCCCGAACAGTTATTCCTTTCGTAATCAGATGCCACTTTTTATTGGAGCAATCCCTTTAAAAGGAATGTGCCACCTTGAAGATATTGAAGCAAGCACCAGATATGGTGAAATAAGCTCATTCATAATTATTAGAATGCCTTTTAAATGGAAAAGACTGCTCTAGACAACATAACTTACCTATGTAGTAAATATGCTCCCTGATACGTCATTGTTTGATTGCCTTACCGTACCCTGCGAAGTTGCGTTATCTTACCCTGCAATTGAACGTGAGCCAGTTGGCGACCATTTAATCTGGAAATCGTGCTCACGAACGCCAAATATGAACGATTTGACAATTATACTGTTCTTGGCATTCGTCGCCGTCTGGCAGTGGAATGGCAGGATTCAAATGTGGTTTTTATGGCGTCGTGGATGCCTGGGTGACCTTGAGATAGTTGCATGAGGAAGTCTGCGCGCCTCCGCGGGCGTGTACCTCCGAAATTATGGAGGTTTAAGTTTAAGCAGGGCAAGGGTGTGAAATACTCCGGATGATCTTCAAGATGGTTATTTCAGCTCTAAACCTGATACAAATGTGGAACATTCCTTTAAATATCTCTACAATCGTTTTAATGATGCCATTTCAGCCAAGCAGTTTTCCTTGGTAAAATTGTCTAGCATTTTTAACGATCTCAATAAGTTTTTTTTTCGTTATTCAATTAATCGTTCTTCGCGAATTCAGCAGAAAATCAGTGATCACTGTGCTGTTAGTCTGGTGGCAAACGCATTGCTAGATGATGTATGGAAAACGCATTGCTGGATGAAAAAACAGTTGCATTACTGGATGATGCGGCACAATCACGACATGGTTGGGATTTTCCTGAAATGATCCAGTGCCAAATTACTGGAAAGGGCCAGATAACAGCGATGCAAATTGCAAGGCTAAATATTGTCAATCGTATTACAGGCTTCAGGGCTACCAAGCTGTCGTGAGCCCCCAGACCGGCCCAGCGGGCTCTCCCGGGGTGTCGCAGTCTGGTGACCCATGCCGTCTCTGCTTGTGCCGGCCTGGCTGAAATGTCAGCCGTCCACCTCGGCCCGTCAGTTGACGCTCGGTTATCGGTCGCGTCCGAAGCAGGCTCCTCCGCGGCTGTCGGGCATGCATCCGGCCCGTTAGCGGACGTTAGCAGCTATTGGGAACGCTCTCGCATCGCAGATTACGGATTCAGGCAACCGAACGCGGTGCAATCAGCCCCACTGCTATCTCCAAGCCGGCACTGAAAGCTGCGGCGTCCCCGCCGCTCTGCCGTGCGCGCGCGAGTTCACACGGTCGCGTGCCTCCGCCGCGCGCGGCAACAGGCCACTGACCGGCTCGTGGCGGTGCACCCGCTGTCGCAGGCGAGGCTAAATGCGTGCGCTCGTGGTGCCGCGGCTGTCCACACGGTTGTGGACATAAAGACGGGAGTCTGCTCTTCAGCTTGAAACGCCTCGCGTCTGTCAGATGCCATCCTTTTTTGAGGATATCAGTATGCTATGCAGCAGCCCCGCGAGTTTGGCGGGTCTCGTCAGCTTCTGCAAGTGGAGAGGAGGGGCGGGTTATGCCCTCTGCTGCTCCCACAACCGAGGCTATAGAACGAATTTTATAGAGCGATGACAGCCTTTCTCGTGGTCTACAAATTCTGCGACGCCATTTAAGTTGAGTGGTGCGGCTAACTGTGTGGCGCGCCCAAATGGCATCATGCCGCATTTGATAAACTATTATTTATTATTTAATCATAGTGTTTATATTACTAATGTGTATTCGTGAACCACTAGCTGGCTGGCCTGCTATGCCATTAGCACGCATGTGGTGGATCAGGTATACAAATGGTTTAACATCGAGCTGTGGCCTGGCAAGAGACAAAAGGGAAAGCTTGGTGGAGCGTGGCCAGCGGCTGGTCTTCAAACCGTGACGCATCGCTTTACATCTGGAATCAATCTCGCACGTGGCTCTGTAATGCACGAGGCTGACCACATGTCACACGTCCTGAGTTGGTGATATAAGATGGGGAAGTATTCAAAAACACGTAGCAAACAGGGCTGAATGGTGTTATGAGGACCCTTGAGGAAGCATTGTCCACTCCCAACGCTTCATGGCTATGTTCCATTGAACCAAGCATTTTTTCGGACCTTAAATGCGGCCTGATTTTGCGAGCTATGGATCGGTGAAGGAAGTAGCAGACGAAGCTTGTGAACGTGTGATGCAAAAAACACATACGTGCAATGCGTAATGATCACTTCTCCCATTTTATAAAACAGATAATTGTCTCGGGTAAGACCGTAGGTCGAGGTAGTGTGAGGAAATTTATGGTAAGGAATTCTCAACTTCAGCTCAATTGAACAACCAAAAACTGCTCACTGGGCTGTGTCGCTTTCTTTCAAGTTGTTCTTTTTCAGCCAAGGCATAGTTTGCAACGTATGACATGCGGTCTATGATCAAGGGTTAGTTTTTGCATCATCGCAGTATGAACAACATTTGGCCCCTCCCCCTTCCCCCTCACCCCAGTTCGTTAACGGAGGAAAAATGACATAAGCCAATAAGGAAAAATGCACAGCACGGGCCGAAACCGGCTTAACTACCGGCGCCGCAGCCCCACTGCGGCGTGATGATAACACCGGCGAGAGAAAGAACGGACACTCAAGTGGGCAGCTGGGCGCGTGCGCCATGCGCGAGCCAGGGGTCATCCCGCTTTGAGATGATGTCAAGGTCTCACGTCAGAGTGTAGTTGCAGGAAGACCTGAGAGAGGCGCGAAACCAGCCGCACGCTGTAACGACACAACGCCTGTATATATCGACACAGCGCCTGCTGACAACTCCAGCGATCGACCGGAAAGTGGGCAGTATCGCTTTTTCTAAACAGGTCGTTCGTCAACGACTTCGCCTTCTGAAACGCCAAGGCAGGACATGCCTTCAGCCAGGTAGCTGGAAAGTACCCGATGTGCTTCGTGGATCAGTGCAAACTAACGACCTAACGAACATCTTAGTCTTCGAAACACCCATAAAAGACGGTCATTCCAATAAGATTCTGATAAGATTCCTTTGTATGGGGTTCCCCCGAGAACATCTGGCTACTTTCGCAAGATCTTCGTATCGCGCGTATGATCACAGCCATCAGGTATGTCATTACCCCGTACTTTCAACGGCGCTCGAGACGTCTTGTCGGTATTAGTTTTATGAGGATATCGCTATACTCCTCCGAGCAGTGTTTTGGCATTCGTTCCGTGTGCTTCGTGGCATGCGGTCTATCGGTTATTGCATGGAGAAATGGTAGAATTGATTTTGATTGCATTTGTAAAAACTGTGTCTTTATTCTTCTGAAAGAGGGTTGATGAACCCAAATGCTGCTGAAAATATTCCGTCAACTCCTCAGCACGAGGGGCTATGAATATTGGACCGTGGTATGGGCTGCTGACTCCTTCATTGTTGTTAAGGCAACATCGAAAGGACGTTGATATATTTAATGCTATTTTTCACATTGGTCAGATTGTGTGGTGTTTCATGTTGCTCACGGTCAGTTGTAAGGCGGTTTGGACTGCATTTGAATAGGTTTGCACGCTCTTTCTTTCAAACGGCATTGATGAAGCGAATGTATGTTCATCTTTTTGCTTCCATGACGCGTACTTACTTCTGATTCTGGGCTCAAAAAGTGGAGTGACCGCGAAATAATCGCATGTATTCAAATAGATTTCAAACCCACTTCCAATTCGTCGAGGAAATATGCAACTGCGCACACGGCCAATGTGTAATTTCTTTCTCTAGTGCTGTTGGCAGCAGCGTTTAGTCTCTTACCAGCCACCTTGGATGTACTGCCGGTTCGTCTCCTTTCGCACGGCCCGAGCCCATAAGCGCTGAGATTCATCTCTGGTTGGGGTGACAAAGGCAGACCTTTCGCACGGCCCGAGCCCATAAGCGCTGAGGTTCATCTCTGGCTGGGGTGACAAAGGCAGACCTTTCGCACGGCCGGAGCCCATAAGCGCTGATCGAAATTGGCGGGTGGCTGTGTGCCGCCTCTTCGCCGGCGGGCCGCCACGGAGGCCACCGGCGGGTCCGGTGCCAAACGGTGATGGCCGCGGCCGCGCACGATCAATGCTATCCAGTTGAGACAGGCGCCCTCGACTCGAACGGTGCCAAAGTTTGAGTGGTGCTGCTGCCTCGTGCCAACTCAGCGCCAGCCGGTCTTCTTAATTATCTCAGCCGATATGTTGTAAGCCTGGCAGGAGACATGCCAGATATGGATTTACTCGCTTTGTGGAAGCATTATGGATGTTGTTGGCTGGTTTGTGCTGCTCACTAATGCATAGGAGGATCATTGCGTGCATACGGTCATGTGGTGCATTATCGTGGGGTTGTCAAAACCGAGCGAGACGTGCGGTTGAAATCAGGTGTTCGCCATCTCGTCAGTCGTCTTGTCATACTTGCAAAGTGCCTTGTCACGATGCTTCAGCTCAATTTATAGGGAAGCATGTCGTGAACACATCTGGGATACGTTTGTGGCTTCATCAATACTAAAAAGTTATTCCATTGCTACGACTGTCCTAAACCTCCCTTTGTAATCTCGGAATGGAACAAGGCGGATCCAATTGCTCAGACGGGTGTGAGCGTCTCCAATACATGTGGTTGGCGTTTTTGCTGACTGCGCCAAAAAAAGGTTCATGCGGGTTCTGGTATGACTGGCGCGTGTTACTGTTCGCGTTTGTTTGTGTTAGTGCGTGTTTGTGCACGTTTTGCGTTTGCCTTCGTGGTGACGTGACGCGGCGTTGGTGTGGGATTGAACGGGTCAACTAGTGATGCGTGACGGCTCGCGAGACGGCGTGACGCAAGTATAGCTGACAGGCCACTGGTGTCCGGCTGAGACAGTGGAAAGCATGAGCGGAGAGTGAGATTGCGCCATTGTCTTGACGTCAGAGATTGACGCCTGCAATGTGGGACAGTGAGGTGTGAGAACGCCTCACAACGTCGTCCGCAGACGGCGAGCATAGTTTGAACGCCGCTAGCGGCGTTTTCCGCATCGTCGACGTGTACTCACCAGGCGGGGAATCACTTTCTGAGCTGCGATCGCATGGGGAATAAGTCTTCGACGAGAACGCTTAATCATTGTGTTGCAAACCAGCGGAATCCTCGTAGGCCAACGTCTCAGTGCGCGGCTCAAATTCAATCTCGGACCTGCGTCAAAGCCCGGCCGGCAGGCATCGCAGCAAATTGTTGGAGCATTTCAGGCACCTGTTCTGTTATTGGCTTTCGCTATAATCCCCCGAAGACAGACCCGTTTAGCCACTTTCGAGGGGTTTGGGATGGTTTCCTAAGGTACACTCGCTCTGCTAGAAGACTGTAATTTTCGTAATCGACTTCTGTCTTCAGAATTCTTGCGGAAGGTTCAAAGCAAATGAATGCCATGCTTTTGCAAGCGACGTGAGAGACCGAGTGAGTTCTTGAATTGCGGGGAAATTTTGAAATTGTGCCCGGCTCGGCCATTGGATTGTGAAGAAGGTAATATTTTCGCAACCACTGGTCGCAGTTTCACATGTTTTCAGCAACTAGCGCTACTCTTTACAATTGATTCTATGTTGAATGTTATAAATTGCCGTGTCAACGTGTAAAATACCGTGTATATTATCGTGTAGGTTTTGTTTTACTGAACATAGCGATGTCGCCATGACGTCATCTCCCATTTGGGTAGCATAGCGCATGAAACAGTTTAAAATTGCCAGCAGCAAAAAAAAGACAAAAAAAAAAAACTGAGAGTGTTGGTCTAAGCGTTTGTAAAAGGTCCTGACGATTCGGCGTCGCAAAAATGCGAGATTAACGGGGAGAAAACGGAAAATCGTGCCGGATTAAGTGTGGATCGATGCGGTGCGAGTTGCACTAGCTATCGTGTTTAGGATCATGGATCCGCAATCGGCATCCAAAGCAGATGAATACTTAGGACTAACTGCAGGACGCGGGCGATTGTGCCAGGTACAACTCCCCACGAGATTTCGAAATCGTCCGACCAATGGCTCTGCCAGTTCGCTCTGTCCGACCTGAGTTTGACGTCAGATTGAAATTTGCCGTATGAACACTTGTTCCCACTTAGGGTAGTTCAGACCCGACAAGAGACCTCGACTTTAACTCTAATAAAGCCGGCCGGTCCACTTTGCATTGGTTGCGCAGGCGACGAGAAACTTAAGTAGCACGCTCGCCGGGAGCGGTAAAGAATAAGCGATGTTGATTTGGACAACGCCTCGTCGCGCGCGCTCTAAGTCGCCGGCGCCCAGAGGCTGCTCACTCGGACGCCTCGCTCCCAGTTTGCACTGCCGTCGTGAAATGTTTTAGTTAGGAACTAAAGCGTTGTGCGCTGTGGGCAGATGTTGAGGGTATTGAGCGGGACACAACTGGCCGTGGTGGTCCTTGGACTGCGCGACCTCTCGCTCTCGAGACGGTCCTTCAAACTGCCCCACCACGCGTCACGCACGGCGAGAGCCGTGCGCTCCACACCCGCACGTCCTCAGACACGCTCCAAACGCCGGTGCGAACCTCCCGCGACGTGGAGGTGCCCGGGGCGCGGCGCGGCGTTCGTTGCGCTCGCGTGACGCTCGTCTGCGCTGTTACAGGCTGCGAGCGGCGCGGAGGAGAGCGTGGACGCACTGCTGAGCTGCACCGACTGTGACCCGCTGGCGCGCGACGTCCTGGGTAAGTGAGTCCGGCCGCCACCGGCGGACCTCCGCCGCTGCCTCCGTGCAAGCGGGGCGGCGCGCGTCAAGGGCTTCGGTTAGGTGATGCGTGCGTGACGTACTCGTTTAAATTGACGCGTCGGGATGTGTCGCAGTGTGGCAGTCGGAAGGACCCGTTGTCTGTAGAGCGTGTTGATATATCGTGCCGACGACATGGATCGGATAGGCGGTATTTTTCGTCAGCGTCACGGCATCGGCTGGTTGGTCGAGACGAGAGACGCAACTTTTTTCCAACATGTCAGCTGCAGCCCGGCCCGTCCCGGCCAGCTGGAGATCCAGCCCGCAGACGCCCGCTGTGGTAGGATGCTGACCCGGCATTAAAGCTCGAGTGCTAGTTGGTTTCAATCGGCATTCTGTCATTTCTCGTTAAATTTAGACTTGCGCGTACAGTGTGCATACAACGTCATTGCATTTGGCTAACATCACTTTTAACATATTTTCCCTCAGCACAATAAACTATAGGATGTCTTCTACAATGACACGCATCAACTGATGGCTTAGCACTGACGGGGTAAAAATGATGGATTGTTCAAGCAATGGGAAATCTCCTCAGTTCATTACACCGCACACGGGCACAAGCGCCATTCAAATGCGTCACAATCACCGCAGTGTCACAGCCCGTGTTCAAGAACCGAACGTAGTTTGTATATGATGTTGTTGAGGCCTTTAAGTTGTTTCATCACGTAACAACACAGAATAAACACTGCATGGTAGCTTTGAAATAGCCCTCGTTTCCTCTCTTAGCACAATATGTTTCAATGCACTACACCCGTCACCGCGCCGTTTGTGATGCGTACAATCAAGGCTAACAATATCGTTTTGTCCAAGAATCCTTGCCAGTCAATCGGCGTGATATACAGTCAGCAATGCCACAACAACCTGTATTGTATATGGTTACATGTGGAAGCAAAATGTGTACGAAAAGAAATGTGGGGCAACTCATATCTATATCAGCATAACATCTCATATAGCGCCTTTCGGGCACACATCAAGTGTTAACCAGTAGCAGAACATACATCACTGCTGGTTAAAATTTATGATCCGTAAAAGCCCGACAAGTTTAGCCCACGACCCGGCCAAAAGCCCGCAGATTCCTTCGGGTCAGACGTGGGTGGGCTGGCGGGTTCGAAAGTTACGTCTCTGTCGAGACCCATTTTGCGACATGGCGAATATGCTCTGATTTTGAGCACAGATTGACTACGCCATGATTTACACTCGACCCACTGTCTGAGTGCACTAGTGTAACCGCTTAATAACAGTTGACAGCACACTTACAGCATGACACTTCAGGTATGGAGGATCGTTTTCCGGTGTGTAAAATCGCCTCGATGCCGACGAACCCTTAAACATCAAACCACCGCCGCTACCACTGCCTACAGTGGCGACCGCGCTGCCGCGATGGTGGCGGCTGGTGGCTGCGCGTGCGCGGGCGGGCGTGCTGTTGTTGGACGGGATCTCCTGTTCATAGGTGTGGGCTACGTGGGTCTGTATGGTGTTGTGGGGCTTCTGTGGAAGCGGCTGGGAACGCGGAGTACCTGGCTGATTTCCCTTCCAGAGGTGGAATTCGTCAAGAGATGGAATTGGGCCCTTTGCACGCTCAGTGAATTGTGGGTGCTTTTCTGAGCTGGATCGAAACAGCTCCTGGGTGCCGCCGGCTGAAAGCTGTGGCGACACGTCTTGTTATCGGAGCGAGCGCAAATTAGACTTCGATGATCTGCAAGACAGACGTAGGTAGCAACAAAGAACGAAGGGCCGCTGACGTTGCCTGTCGTAGGTTGTTTACGAATTGCTGACGCATACGCAGGCGGCCAGTGCAAACTTCAAACCAGATATAAGGCACGATTAGGCCTATCTGTTGATGCCCCGATGGCCCTAGACATCAGGTACTATCACCATAGTCGTGATTTAATGTACGATACACGTGTACACCAAGAACTGCTGTTGTGTCTGGAGTCTTATGCAGCCTCCCCCCCCAAAAAAAAATTGATCAACGTAAAGTCATGGCCTGCAGTTAAAGCGTTGTTCACAGTTCAGCGATTAGCCACCTCGATTGGGTTCGTTAAGAAGTCAGATGAGCCCAGCAGGTCGTCGGTGGGTTGCTCTTGACACCAACTGGTCCGCTGCGAGTGGCCGGAATTGGTGCTGGAGATTTTGGCCAACGTTACTTCTTCGCCGCCTGCAGTATCTAGTCACTGGCACCGCTTCGCCGCCGAAATTATCAAAGGACGCGAGGCGGGCAGTTGTGCGCCACGCCGCCGAACACACCGATGCCGGACGGACGTGGGCCCTGCGCGGGACAGACGTGGGCGCGGTGCCGGATGGACGCGGGCGCCGGCCGAATGCGGGCGCGGCACCGGACGGACGTGGGCCCTGCGCCGGACGGACGTGGATGCGCTGCTGGATGGACGTGGCCGCGACGCCGGACGGACGTGGGCGCGGCACCGGACGGATGTGGGCTCTGCGCCGGACGGACGTGGGCCCTGCGCCGGACAGATGTGGGCGCGGTGCCGGATGGACGCGGGCGCCGGTCGGACGCGGGCGCGGCACCGGACGGATGTGGGCTCTGTGCCGGACGGACGTGGGCGCGCTGCCGGATGGACGTGGCCGCGGCGCCGGACGGACGTGGGCGCGCTGCCGGATGGACGTGGCCGCGGCGCCGGACGGACGTGAGCACGGTGCCGGATGGACGCGGGTGCGGCGCCTCGTCACACTGATGACGGCTCGGTCGGCTGAGCCCGCCCCGCGTTCGCCGGCCGTGCTGACTGTGATTAGGTCCGGTGATTTAATTGGCTGCCGGGTGGCGCCGTGTGCGGCCGTCGGCGGTGTGATTTCATTGGGCCAGTTTCCAAATTAGCGCGCCCACTTCAGCCGAATGGCGGCGGCGTTGTACCGCGCCGCGGCTGAATCGACGCTCCGAATTCGCCACGGGTCTGCACCGCGCTGTTGCGTCACGCGACGCCACGGCACTGGGAGCACGCGCCACGTGCCGTGTGGTGCGGGGATCCCCACATGAGCCGTGTTGCCGCCCGGATTCCGGTGCGCTGGCCGTTACAGTGACCCGTAGCAGTCGAAAATTAATTGCGTTTCAGTCGTTGAACTGTTTCAACGACGTCTTTGTCGGCCGGGGAACTAGATTGTCGGCAAACGGCTGCCAGAAGTTCACAGAGCCGAAGGTGACAGTCGGAATCATGGTAGCTAAGCTGAGAAGAATAGGTACAACAAAGCAGCGCTAGTTACGTTACCGGGGCGCGCTCAGTTTTGGTCTTGACACTACAACAAGCCAGAATGAACCCCGTTTACTGCATATTTTTTTAGCACGCGTTGGCTTGTTTTTGAAGAATAACGCATTATCAGACGGCTTATCCGACATTTCCGAAGCCCAGTTAAACTTATGTCAAGATGTTCTGAAAGATGCCCAAATGGCACGCAAGGCAAGGCGACTGCAGCAGGCACGTAGCGCTTCCCATCTTCAGCGTCACGTCACGTGACGTGTTGTCAGGGGCCGGAGGCGGTCACGCGTAACTGAGGGGCCGAGAAGAAGGAGCCGGATGGAGTAGTTACACCGCTTAATGTACCCGAGTCGGAGCCCGCACTCAGCGCACGGGCTCAGCAGCGGGATGATTGTGCATAGCAAACATCACATTGAGCTCAATTCGGTTGGATGCGTTGGTAAACAGGCGCCTAATGAAGTCGGAGATTGCTGTTTGATTTGAGCCGACAGCACTGCGGGGTTTGGCCGCTACCAATCTGCACCGCCGTGCGATTGAAGAGCACTGCCGAGCTTGCCGGCGGCATGCTCGGAACACATTATTGACACAGCGTGCGCCGGCGCATCTAACGTTTGAAGTGTCCGTTGAGGTGCGCGCCGTAATACCGGCACTCGGCGACCGGCCAATTGAGTCTCGAGCGCAGGGTTATCCAGCAAGTCAGTGGGTGGTGAAATGCGCGACACACTATCCGACGGTGTTGTAAGAAACGTTATTCAGCTCCGTTTTGCTGCTCCATTTTTGGGACGCGGTACTACTCGACCGACAGGCTCGCGCAGGCATTCGCTGGATGTAACTGTAGACTCAATGCTCATCTCGGGACCATTTCACTCGTCGCATGTTCACGGCATCGTGACAACGCCAATAAGTTTTGCAGTGCACGAGTTGATGTCGTAAATACTTACAACGCCGTAGAGAACCGCACTGTCTTTAACGGTATCGATAACGCTGCATCTGTGCAATCCGTTTGGAATGCGTTAAAAATTGGATCAAAAATTCCTATTGGAATCTGATGGAATCAAGAATGTGAGGAAATATGCGGCATCAGTTCTTGCTGACAGCGATCCAGGCGTTTTATTCCTTGAGCAACAGTACAATTCTTTTACTTGCAGAGAGCCTACTCTATCATTACCATTTTTCATTGCTGGATTGCTGTTGTGCACAACTTGTCATGTCTCCCTGTCACCACCATTTGGCCGAAATTAACATGTTTTCACGCCCTGATGTTCGGCTAGCTGAGTTTTCAACCCTAGATTCGCTTCGCAACCATAGCGTTTTTCATCTGCGACGAACGAGCGGCGGCCGCGCTGTCGAGCCGGCTTCAGAGCGAGCCGGCCGATTCTCCGAGTCACCAGCGCTCAGGGTCCCCCGCCGTCGTCCCTCAGCCGCACCGTCTGGCTTACTGACCCCCCTCCCCCCCCCCCCTCCCCGGCCGGCGGTCCGTCCTGACAGCGCGCTTGGAACTGCTGCCCCTCCCCCCTCGCCCCCGGCGGCCGGGAGGGGCGCGCTGCCCCGACGGGCCGCACCGGCGCCGTCAGGGCCGCCGCCACCAGCCAAACGCAGTTAGCGCCTCGTCAGTGCCGGCGCCGGCCCGCATCCCGATGATGAACGCGGCCGGTGCTCTTTTGCAGACTTGTCACGGCTGGTGGCATTAGCGTTTGCTTTCTGGCCGATTGGCACGTCGCCATCCCCCCAGAAAAGTGGATTAGCGACGGTGGCAGGCGGGTCGAAAAACGGCCATAACTATAATGAAGATCAGGATAAAAGGGATTGTACGGGCTTCCTTCCCGAAACAAACGCAGTCTTATGCAAACTGTCCCGGCCACGAATGCAGACGAGTGCTTAATCAAGGTTATTGGTCAATACTTCATTATGCACCGCTTAAATTAATCGTTCTCGTCGAAACTTTGTCGCCAATTTGAGAGGAGAAAGTGACTTAGCCAGCGTACTCAACGTCTGATGTTGTATAACGACATGTGATGATGTGGTCCGATCTCATGCAGTGTGGTGCGTGGCATCACCCCGCATTTTGGAATGTTATGTCCTGCGGGTGAAGCCGCTTTCCAGAAAAAGGCCACTGCCATTAGACTTCTGCCACCTTGATGTACCCGAATCAGTTCCTTAAACCAACTCAGTGCTTACGAAACGCGTGCACGTTCATGAAACTAACTCAGGATTTACGAAAACGCGTGCGGGTCCCTGAAACAGCTCAGTGTTTACAAAAAGACGTGGAAGTTCCTAAAACTAACTGAATGTTTACGAAAACACGTGCAAGCTCCTGAAACCAACTCAGTGTCTACGAAAACACGCGCAGTCCGTTTGCCAGCGCCGGCCCGGAGCGTGCCATCGCGCCGCCATGTTGTCCTGTGTCAATCTCAGGTGCGCTTCCCGTCCGCTGTCAGTCCAGCCGTTGGAGGCCATGTTGTCCTGTTTCAGTCTCAGTCGCGCTTCCCGTCCGCTGTCAGTCCAGGCTCTGTCGCCTCCTCGGCGTCTCCCGTCTCACCAATCGCCGACGCTCTGGGGCTGGATCGAATGGGCAGCGGGGTACGCCACCCACGCGGAGTGCCCGTAGGAAGGGCCCGATTCGACCAGCGTGGACTCCCGAATATGGGGCTGCGGCTGGCACCCACCGTCACACCTAGCGTCTACTAGTGTCCAAGCTCGGTCTACGCGTCGCACCTAGGGGAGCCAACAATGACCTTAGGCGTCCGTGGCTAGGGATTATCTTGCCGGTGATGCCCTCCCCGCTTGGCATCCTGCGGCTGTAAAGCTTGTTCTTTGTCAAGTGTATTGTGTCCTTCGGCCGCGAGGTTCGGTGCCGGGTATATTACGAATGCATCAATAGCTGCCTTACAGTGACTTTGTCAGATCACTTACCCGAGACTGGGGCCTGCGGCGGGCAGAGCAGGCAGGTCAGGTCACTGGGAGAGCGTTGTCTATGCGCCGGCGCGTCAATTTCGCGTCAACCGCGCGTCAATTTCGGGACACCCCGTAATTTTGGGCTCTGTGTATGGCAAGCTATTTTTCACGTATATGGTGACTCCTCCACCCTTACTTTTGTTGACCACCAAGAAGTTTTTGTCTTGTAATGATTCATATCCGGCTTGGAAAATTTGATCACCGTGGAAGGTCTTGCCTGGATGTGTGTTTGTGATTATCGCTACATCTGTCTTTGACGTGTGCAGCACCAAGCCAAGTGCAGCGGCTGTAAGAAAATTCAGATTTATGGGAGGCTTCGAGCCGTGCTTTTTTCTCATGGTGATCCAAGCCAGATATCAACTTCCCATCTAATCTTTAAAAAACGACACTTGTCTTCTTTAGGCCTCTAAAAACGTGGGACATTATTCTTGGTTGCGATCTATGAATCCTGCCCCCCCCCCCCGCTCCCCCCCCCCCCCGCATGGGTGGCACAGGGTTGAATTCACCGTTGACGATTTTTGTTATGTTATAAGCCATAAAGCCAGTGGTCTGTCTTTCTTCAAGCGAGCAAAGGAAAGTTCGCTTGATATTTTTCAACTGCGTTGAAAACTGACTGCGTGGTTGACAGTATTGGTTATGTTCTCCAGAACACAATCTGCGTTATTATTCAGCACGTCATCCGTCTCATTATGAACCACTACGTCCATTTCGTTTGCAACTCGTCGTTGTAATGAAAGATACATTCTGGTCGAAGATGAACTCTTCTTCTGCCGCTGCTCTGATGCGGCTTACGCTTTTTCACCGATCAAAATTGCTCCGCGTTTTCGTGCCTTCGGTTTCTTTTTCTTCTCTACTCTGGTCTTCACTCCACTCCATCCGGGGACGCCGGTCCCAGCGTCACTGGAGCAAACAGCTGATGTGATTACGTCTATTGTAAAAGCGAAGCTCACGTGCAGACAGGGACGTTGATGGTGACGCCGAGAGGCCTGGAACCTGTGGGATCGCGGCTGCCGGCGCGAGAAGTGCCTCCGCACAAGCCATGCGTCAGGCGGTTGTGAGAGGGAGGCCGGCCAGTCGGCTGGCATATGACTGCCATGGTGGGTCGCCGATTACGTTTGTGGCATTGTATTGCATGGTCTGACCTATCTATGGGAGCCCCGCTCTGCTTTATCGATATTTGTCGTCATCGGCCATCACCCTCATGTACCGCCGTCGCTACCCACTGCCCAAGGAGGCTCGGACGTCAGCTACCCACTGCCCAAGGGTGCTCGGACGTCAGCTACCCACTGCGCAAGGGTGCTCGGACGTCAGCTACCCACTGCCCAAGGAGGCTCGGACGTTGGCTGCATTGTGTCGCCACGTCTCAGCCGCGCCATGTGTACTGGGCGGATGGTCAATCTGTGGACGCGTGGCCGGCCAACGGTGCGGAAAATGGCCCTGTCGGCGGATGCGGCGCCGGCAGGAAATGGTGGACACGTGTGCCTGTGGCCGGCGCTAACGGCGGCGGGCAGGGCAGCGCGGCGCTTTAATTAAGCTGCGCCCCGGCTGTCCGGGGACGCGAGGCATAACAAGCCACGTCTCGACTAATGCGGGATTATTCGTGTCAGCAGTGCGGCGGCCGGGATTGCTCGGCTTTGCGAGTGTCACCCGCTGAGCGGTACGCACGCGGGCGAGGTTATCCCCCCCCCCCCCCATCCCCGGCCTCCCGCCCGAACCGTTCTCCGTCTAGCCGTCTTGTGAGGCGTCTCGTCCCGCGCAGTCTTGTCGGGCAGGGCGGGGTCTCCGGCGTCTGCCAGTGACGTAGCGCCGAGTGCCCTGTGCCGGAACCGCCGGCGTCGGCCCGTGTCGAACAGCGGTCACCCCCACCGCTCGCTTCCGCGCCCGTCCTGGTGAGCGGTCGCGGGCCACAGCGCTGACGGCGTCCACCTCCTGCAGGGAAGACGGCCGTGCACCTGGCGGCGGCCGCCGGCCACGTGCTCGTCCTGGGCTCCCTGCTGCAGGCGGTCGGCCGCGGCCGCGTCGACGACCTGCTGGACGAGCAGGGCTGCACTCCGCTCCACTGGGCCTGCTACAACGGTATGTCAGGTCCGCTGGGCCTGCTAGAACGGCACGTCAGGTCCGCTGGGCCTGTTAGAACGGCACGTCAGGTCCACTGGGCTTGCTAGAACGGCACGTCAGGTCTGCTGGGTCTGCTACAGCGGTGTGTTAGATCTGCTGGATCTGCTACAGCGATGCGTTAGATCTGCTGGGTCTGCTACAGCATGCCGTCCGCTCCACCGAGCATAGTGCGGCGATACGCTCGCTCCATTTGGCATGCTACAGCCATTTCCCGTTTGATATTTATTCGCACGACTCATCCATAAAGCGATGGCTGTTTCAAACTGCTTGACAGCGTAAAGATAATATGCTGAATAGAACATGTGAGGCAAACAACGATGAAAGCCAAAATCTGGCAGCACACACGCACGCTAGCACACAGGGTCGCACAAGCAAACCACGCCGCAGGAGTAAGTCAAGTCTCAGCGGTAGGTTCGCTCCACTGGGCCCGGTACGATGCGTCCGCCCCACTGGACCCACGGGAACGGTGCGTCCGGGGCCTTCCTTCGGGCTGCGTCTGCTCCACTGGATCAGCAACGAGCCTGTTCCCCCGAGGCAGCTGCTGCGGTGCGTCCGGAAGCTGCCACGACATTGTCCAGGCCTGCACTCAGCTCGGCGTGACTTTTACGCGGCGCCGGGCACGTGTGACCCCTAAGGCTAATCAGCGCTAAACGAGCTGGGTCAGTGCACAGGACGGGCGCGCCGAGCTCCGGTGAGACATGGCATGCTTCCGTCTGACGTAATGACCTGTCCGTGCCGTCGGCGGCGACCGTGCCGACAGTGGCTGCGCCTCCGCCCCCAGGTCACGAGGCGTGCGCGGAGCTGCTGCTGCAGTACAGCGAGTCGCGCACGCTGCGCGGCTGCCCGTTCTCGCCGCTGCATGCCGCCGTGTGAGTACGCTCGGCCGTCGCACGCCGCGGCTGGCGGCCGCTGGCGTGCGGCCGCCGCCCGGCCGGGCCGCGCACGCTGCGCCGCGGCGTACGGTGGCCGGCGGTGCGCCCCGGCGGCCGCCCGGATTCGGGCCGCGTCAGCCTGGGAGACGCTCCCCCTCCCCCCCCCCCCCCCCAGCGCCCGCCCGGGCCCGCCGGTGCCGCCCCCGGACGCTGGGGTGACCGAGATGGGGACGTGACCTTGTGTGGGCGGAGTAAACTTAGGAGGGAACCTGGAGTGTTCGCGTCTGGCGCGGCTCTTTTGGATTATTCCGGCGGCTCCCGAGTGGTTTGCTGCCGGTCCGATTTATTGCCAACTCAGGGTTCAAGTATTGGGCGGGATATCGGGCTGCCAGTCAGCTATCTGGTGAGATTGGAGCCGTTTCATTTAATTCGGCGGACCAGAATGACCGCACGGACCACGTTTCATTAGCACTCGTGTATAAATTGAGTCCTCTATCCGGACCGTGTTTATCACGATAAATCATGCTCTTACTTGTGGGTCAACAAAGCCCTATTGAGCGGTATGATAACTGAATAAAGGTTTTTATTTGCTAGTGGACAGTCTTATTGTTTTAACAACAGCATGGACAGGATTTATTTTAACATCAGCCTGATGGCCTTAATTCGCCGCAGCCATCACGAACGAATGCGCAGCGGTGGTTTTGGATGGTCGTGATGATGGCTTGCTAATGGTCGTGACTGACAGCAGAGCGTGCCTGTCAGCGGGGTGGTTAGTATCCGGCTCTGATCCGGGATTTAGTGTAAAACGGCGGTGATGATGCGTGTGTGTCGCTCTCCCTTTGCGGCAAGCCGCGATTCCGACTCACCCAACGGAAAATTTAATATGGGCCAGGTAGAGTAGTGATTCAAAATGGTCTAGGGGTTTCCAAGGATAAGCTGTGCAGAACCCGCTGCGAGCTTATGGCCTGCATTGGAGTCGTGACTAAGCATGGCTTCTTGTGGAGACTTGACCCCCACCATTTCAGTTGAGCGAACTTAAGAAACGGACAGTTTGTCCCTAAATATGTGAGTTTGTTTGTAATATCACGACACAGCTGCCCCGCGTCATTCTTGCTCGTTATGAGCTGTCGGCGCGGATTGCCAACGGCTGACACAGAAGAATCACGTGATCTCCCGGAGCGAGTTGTTGAATTAGCTTTGTAAATCTTGGACTCAAGTTGGAGGTAAGAGAACTGATTTGGGGATGTAATGTGTAGGGCATGCCCAACGCTGACAATAATGTCAACCAATACAGTTTCCGTTACAGGTAATATATATATATATATATATATATATATATATATATATATATATTTATATATATATATGTGTGTGTGTGTGTGTGTGTGCGTGTGTGTGTGTGTGTGTGTGTGTGTGTGTGTGTGTGTGTGTGTGGTGTGTTGTGGGGGGTGGGTGTGTGTGTGTGTGTGTGTGGTGTGTGTGTTTGCTTTGTGTGTGGTGTGTGTGTGGTGAGTGTGGTTGTTTGGTTTATTATGCTCGTTAAAAATCAAAGGTAGGGATGCCTGTTATAAAACTGTGTGTTCTGGACGGTGGCAGCCCTCCCGCAACGCGTATTTGTGGGTGGTGGTGGCGACATTTAACTTTTTTTCCAAAATGAGGCAGGTCCCAATACAGCCTGATCGTCTCGTTGCAAAATGTAAGTTTTTGCCAGCTGGACCGAACTGAATGACTTTTTTGTATATATATATATATATATATATATTATATATATATATATATATATATATATGGGCGCACAGTGGTCTGATCCAGCGCCACGCATTCCCTTGGGGCATCGTCACCTGCCGTCTTGCCATGCACCCCGGACACGGCGGCCTCCCTGGCGTCACGTGACCACGGCGGTAACACGATGGCAGGCAGAGGCTGCCGGGATGGGTCGACTCCAGTTGGGACGCTCAAGGGCTCCCAGTGCGACGGTCGGGCCGGGCCCGGCCGGCTCGCGCCCAACCGACGGTGGTCCTGTGGGCCCGAGCTTTCGGCCCACGGTGAGCCCTTCCTGTGGCGCCTGTAGCCCAGGGTGGTGGGTGCAGGGGCCCGACCAGCGCGGGGCCACGGCGGGCGTGTGGTCTAGCGATCAATGAAGGGTGATGGTGTGGTGTGGCTTTCGGGGTAGCCCTGCGGTGGAAGTGTC
This sequence comes from Pollicipes pollicipes, assembly GCF_011947565.3. Lineage (NCBI taxonomy): Eukaryota > Metazoa > Arthropoda > Thecostraca > Pollicipedomorpha > Pollicipedidae > Pollicipes > Pollicipes pollicipes. Next base: position 3,375,408 of record NW_023597034.1, read on the forward strand.
TAGATGTTTAGTGTGGACGCCGCCCATCTCTGACCCCCCCCCCCCCTCCCCCCTCTTTCGGCGGATGCCGGCGGTGGATGGCTGAGGGGAAAGGGGTGATGAAAACAGCACCTGAGGCTGATGAGGTGTGGCACAAGTAGATATGCTCTTTTAAATGCGGTTAGAGCCGTAACGGAAGCCTTGGGATGTTGTTCATTGATAACCAATTTCATACATTCTCTAAATATGTTACGCAAAAATAATATGCTGCCGTTCTCTGACATGAATAAGCGTACACCACAGGCAACGGTTCAGTTAGTGTCATCGGACTCGGAGCATTTGTTTCAGAATAAGTGTGTAACCCGACTGACTGGCTCATGACCATTGGTAGTCCTGAAACCATCACCAGGTTATGTAAGTCGAAGGGAGGGTTCTACCTTTGAAGGCCGTCATAAATACAGTCCGCAATAAATACTTGAGACCAGTTATTGCTGATTGTGACACGACGGAGGTGCACATGGTCATCCTAGGCATAAAAAACAGTTTATTTTGATGATGTGGCAAGCAAGCAAAAGCAAAACTGACGCAAGTTGTGAGACAGCATCATCTCAAGTGTTGTGGCTGGTATGAGTTACCTGACGACAAGCCGATCGGTCGGGTCCAGCAGATTTTCTACCCCCGTGGCGGCTCGGCTTTAGTGCTGTGGACGCCGAAAGAGGCTTTCTTATCTGCGGAGCCCCATGTCGCCGCCAGGTTTCCGCTAGATTGGAATGTTTTGATGAATGGATTTTCCTAAAAATATGATGTCAGCTCTCATACGTCCTCTGATGAAGTAGTTCTAGTCGCAAGGTCGCCTGAGAAGAGCGAGCAAGAACTAAGAATTAGCTAGAGAACTTCTGAAGAACTAATGCGGCTGCAGGTGAATAAGATCAATGCAGACTGTGTTGCAATTTTTGTGTGTGTTCTGATGAACTAGTTTTCTTATGAGGAATTTCTTTAAAACAGGAATTACAATTTACAAGTCTGACCCTTTGACGAAGAACTTGAGAACACTGCCTATGTGGTGAGAACTGGACACCCGTAATCTAGTGATGTGCTTACACACTGCAGTCCAAAACAGCACAGTGCCTCATAGCTAAACTTCGAACTGAAGGTGACACTCTGCTTAACCAGTACTCTTTTATGCATGAATGTACCAAACCAAACGCTCGTTATTGATCAGAAAAGGTAGTTCGTGACAGGTCACCACCTTGCCTCACATGAATTTCCGTCGTCGCGACAGATCACCTGCTGTCGGAGTGGGGGGGGGGGGGGGGGGGGGGGAGCAGCCCGAGCTCCGCCCTTCTGCGAGCCATCTTAGGCCCTTGGTCACCCGCGCGGGGGGTATGCGCTTGGGTCGGCCCCAGCCGAGCTGGCCGATGGAAGCAGATCCAGCTGGGCGGCGGGCGGCGGCCAGAGGCCGACAATGCCCAGCGGGAGGGCCGCGGAAATTGACCCTGTCACCGGCCGTAACCGGCCGACCGGCGCGCGCAATGAGCCGCCCGGTCACGCTCGCCCGGCCGTGACCCGCGCGGCGGCGGCGGCCCGGCCGCGCCGTCGGCGGGCGGCTGCACGGCTAGGGGTGAGGTGAGGCGCGCGCGGTCAGAGGAGCGGACGGTCCGTCCGCAACCCCGGCGCCATGCGCGCCTTCTGCCCAGGCAGGGTGCCTCGGGGGTCTTTAAGGCCGGGTTTAGTAAATACCATAAGCAAAAGCCGTGCTTGCGGTGCAACCCGTGTTTGTGTTGTGGCCCTGCTCTGTGTTGTTCTTCTCAAGCTACTGTTCAGGATGGACATGCCTTGTAGCATGTATCCTTGTCTTCACGTCTCCAACAAAAAGGCGTGGAACTCTGGTCGGCAACACAGATCAGCTGGTGTCCCGGTTGATCTCGTGGGGTGCTTTTTAGGCACAAAAATTGCTTTCCAACTTTGGCTGCATGACATATATCGCCCTCGATGGATAGGTCAACATTTACCTTTGGCGACAAAAAATCGTGTGACGCATTTATCACTGTAAAAAGGGACAGTCTGGAGTGATACAGAAACGTATTCTAAATAGGTACACTGCGGGAAAATAGAAGGAAACAAGTAAAAACATATCGTCTTTGAGACGCTGACCATCCGGCCCACGGAATGTAATTGATGCACCACACGTCATAACAGGTATCCGTATATCTCCGCAATCCGTGACGATATGACGTCAGCCCGCTTTGTGAGACGGAACGACGTGAAATAAGTCGAATCATTCTTGGAGCGCATGCTTGGACTGAAGTGTATCGCCGGTCATGAAAAGAAAGCACAAACATCATGAGGGAATCGTGGAGCATAGCCCTCAAAGCGCGCGTTTCTTTCACGGGGCAGTGCAATATCATTTTAAGAAGGGTAGCAGTAGCTGTTTTCGCGAAGGATTGCGGTGCGAAGCCTCTAAAAAGCTTTCAGCATATGCTTTCTAACGACACAACTTCTATCAGCGATTTTCGTGTGGGAATGTTTTACAGAGGTTTAAATAATTGTTGTAGAAACATTTATTTGGATAAAATTGCGATTTCCTGGATGTAAGTAATAACACGCTTTTACGGGCAGCTCTGATGCGTCCCATCCATATATCTCTTTTTCCAACTTTTTACATCACATGAGACTCCTCGAGCCGGCCAGCCCAGATTGTTCATGTTTCCATTTTCGTCAAACCATTTGTGGGACATTTATTTGAATTGGCGCGGAATTTGCTTTGAAGCGCCGGTGATGACTGGCCACATTCCATAGAGACAAAGGGAGCAGTTTGGCAAGTTTCCTCCTATTGTTAACCCGTCTGACAAAGCTAGTTTAAACACGAACGCAAAATCACCTCAGCCCGTTCTACTACACAGAACTGGCATCTCCCCAAATGGGTGCGTTACTCGCAAATTTACCGCATCGAGTGCTTTTCGGCTGTTACGGCCCTCTTCATTGTCATACTGCCTCTAATGGGGTGTTTAAGAGCCCAGGATGCATTATTAAATGGAGGGAAGGAATTCCTAATAAGGCGGAATCGTATTACCCTGCTACCCCAGGACTTGTTTTGAAGGACTGGTTTCGGTAACAGTAGCGAGCTGATCAAATCCTGTTTGCGTTGTTTGTATGCTTTGATGGAAGACCGCTCGGCAAACCGCAGTTGCTGGACACCGTTGTTGGCCGTCTACGAACCCGTGCGGTGTCTTATTTTGTTTCCGAAATATGTTCAATGTGCAGCATAACAGCCATAACGGTTAGGGACTAGGACTTAGGCTTCAGAAGGTAAGGCTTACCGAAGAACGTTAAAATTGATTTAGCCGTGCAACCAGCGGTGTCGGACAAAGCATTGAAGGCTGAATACACTAACAACTGGGCCATTACGCCGCCGATGGGGCTAGCGCGACTGCTGCTGTGACAGTCGAAGAAGTGATAGGTGAAACTGAGGCTCAGTAACGATGGTTATAACTGTAGGTAAAACCGTCCGCGAAGCTACGATTTCTCCCAGACGTCACAGTGACGTCATTGACCCACCCAGTCTTCTCGTGCGCCTCCTGGCATGGGCATCGCCGTTGTCACGTAACTTGTTGACCTGTTTCGTGAGCGCACATGCGACTCACGTCAGCTGTACGAGCATTGGCTTAATGTAATCGGACCATGCTGGTGCCGTCGTTGACTTCCCACGGGCGATGTTCCAGGCAACATGGATTCCGACCAAGAACCTGTCATTTAACATATCAGCGAAGTTCACACGCGCAGCAGGGTTGTAATTTCCTATTCAAATGGGCTGGACTCCCCCCCCCCCCCTCCCCCCAACTTGGGCTCCAGTCCCCAACGTTGAGAGAAAAATGGTCCTGCACGTGCCCCTGCTACACATTCAGGGATGTATAGCATTGTATGTGTATGAGAGCAGGAGATTTGTAACAATAAACACTAGGGCATTTGACTGGGTGGACGTTTTTTTCTCTTCTTGGACGATGGGGGCTTTTCAAACCCTCTCCGCTTGTCTCGGTAATGGATCATGCCAGACCCAAGCGGAAGAGGCATGAGGCACCTTTGTCAGCATCCTCAAAAAGCTTTCTAGATATCAAGGCCAGCGGGATTTGACGGGTGGTACCGGATGAACAGGGCAAAATGGATGAAGATGGTATCTTTTCAAAATATTTCTTTAAAAAAATAAGCGTCTTTTCAGAACTATGCGTTCTGTACAACAGGGCGGCGCGGTGTTGTGCAGGGCTTTCCACAAGCGGATCCTGAGGCAATTGCAACCCGTCAGGAGTGCCACCTATGACCGTTCAAAGCAGATCAGGCAAGTCATGCCCCGTCTGCACAGGCTCCACCCGGGTACATCCAGAACGAATCATTAAACGACAACGAAGTAGAAGGCGTTAGGTGCCGTCTTTGAAGGTGCATCGAATGTTTCGTTAATGTGGCATAAGGTAGGCTAAACCGAGTCGTACTTTCATAAAACAGAAGTAAAAACCTACAGTGTTTTGATTGACGTCGTACGCGCTGCGAAAAACCTGATATCAACTTATTTCTCCCGACACGTCCTTTTTATCAGTTACTTAAGAATCGAGAGATCAAGTAGTAGACTCGGCTTGTTTCCGACTCATATCCATATGCGACGGAATCATGGAATGCGTAAGTTCACAGCTAAATATAAAGAACTAGACTCAGGTCGTAGCAGGCTACCTGAGCAAATTGCTTTATCTGACGCATTTGATACTTTTGGCTTCGGTGACCCATTCTCGACCGACACTTCGAAATGACCTGGACAGACAGGTCGTCGTTCCTG
>NW_023597034.1:3385208-3394430 GCF_011947565.3 Pollicipes pollicipes
GCGTTTTGCGTGCAAGCTGTTTAACACGCAACATTTCTCTGAAAGGTAACAGTTCGAGAGAAGTGTAGCTGTCCTAGCTCAATTAAGAGAGGAAACGTAAAATTCGCTAATGTTGAATAAGGTTCGTTGCGGCTGGCTGGTGCTCGCGTTCGCAGCTAGCATACCTGGCATTGACGGATAGCCGGTCAGCAGAGCTTGTGACCAACTGATGGTCAAGGACTAATGTACCGTTCAGAACCTGTGTTACATTTGGGTGTAGAGTAAAAGATTATTCGCTACGTTTCCCATTATATCAGGGTGTTTGGTATCTCATGGAAACTGAATTTTTAGCAAATAATTATGCATGTAGCTAATTCCTAGCATCGGCCTCAAACGTATTCACAACATTTTGCCTCGCCCGTCTTTTACTGTCGTGATCTCAACGCTGTCCGACTCGTAGGGGTCTCCAGTTATGGGCTGGAGGCTTCCAATAGCACCTTTTTCAAAGTCGGGTTGGAATAGTGCACACACTGGCAAAATGCGGGAGGTATATGGTCAAAAATAACGTAAGTGTGCTGATCTGATCAGTATGACATGTGCCCCCCCCCCCCCACACACACCCCAAACAATATTTTTTTCGCAGTGCGTTGGTCGCAGCATCCATAAATGTCAACCGCTTCTGATCCATCGATTTTGTTGATCAGGTTGGTGCAAATTCCCAGACCTTGATGAGCCCAGAGCCACTTATGTTCGAGCAATATCATCCGTAAATTGTGCGCGAGCGTTAAACAGTGCATTGAACCTGATAAATTTAACAAATCGGTCAGTCTAATGCTTTGATGAGGCCTATTTTGTTGAGGTAAGCGATGTACCCCATTGGGTTTGGGTATAACCCACACGCGTGTTCCACCCCGCCCATAGCGCGCTGCAAACCTGCTTTACTGGCTTAGTTATCATGCCATTGTGATATCGTGCCAACAGAGTAACCGGAGCCACTGGGCCCAGCTGGTACTCCCAGGTCAGCGCGAGCGTCGAGCGGAGCAAAGGTTTAAAGCCGACGCACTCACATATAAAACAGACGAGTCGCATGACAGTTTCTAAACGTGCCACAGTAAAGGTAGACATGGCCATGATCGGACGTTGTGATGTGGAGGGTAGCGCTTCGAGCTGACTGAAGTGCGGTGCAAGCACATCACTTCAGGCAGTCGACGAGGCACTGTAAGGTGATGCAGCTTGGCGGATGAGCTGCCTATAGCCAGCTGCAAGTTGGTGGAGAGGGGAATGGTGGTCATGCTGATTGCCCGTTATTTGACTGCGCCTGTCACGCTTGGGCAGATGCTGTGAGGCGAGCGTCTTCTATTCTTGGATGCGGCCAATTTTTGGAGCAGGGTGAAGAGGGTCGAGTTTTCACTTCCAGGGACCGCAAGACGCGGACCGCAAGACTTCTGATTTACGGAGCCGAGGTCGTGGTTTGGGCTGAAATACTGATGTTCAGGATTCCCGGGAGTAGTTGACGGCGGAGAAGAAGGGAACTGCATAGGTAGCCCAGGGACCCGTCTGTAAGAGTCACCACATGCGAGTACATGGTAATAAGTTGATCAAAATCACTCAGAGATTCTTGACTCCGCCATGATGTATGGGTAGAATAACCCTAAATGTCGCGGAGATTTAAGAAAGGGTGTCACATCTTGCCGGCAAAGAACGCGAAAGTGTTTAAATTCAGTTACTTGTCATTTACCGTTGGATCGTTCGGCCGAAAGTTATCGTTAAGAGGGACTAGAATGATCTCTACACAGGCGATGTCTTCCGGCCGTGCAGATGTATGCCCGGATGCGGACACTTGGGTGTCGTCAGCCCCGTGGGCTATCAGCGCAACGGCGACCTGCACGCATAGCTGACTGGCAAACAAAGTCAGGAACAAAAGATTCAGGAACATAGCCTTACAAAATCTCCCCGGTTGGATAGACCGTGGGGCCCAGAACTGAGCCGCCAGCGTTGCGGTGCGCGGCTGGCGGCTTGTGTGTGGCTGGACAGTCGGTTCGCAAACCACTGGCTGTTGCTGCGGTGATGCTGCATGGTAGCAAGTAATGTGGAGCATTCGCCAAGATCAGTCGAGCACAGAAGAGACATTTTGCCTTCAACCATGGCGGCCATACTTCGGCACGGGGCGGAGTAGAGCAGTTTCAGCGGAACGACGTGTTCCGAACCCATGCTGAGAAGGGGATATGGTCAGACGGATACAAGAGGAGATGCATTGCACTGTCCTTTCAACGATCTTGGCGACGACGGGTGGAATGTAGATGGGGGGGGGGGGGAGGAGGGGTTTGAAAGTTTGTCGCCACCAGATTTACAGGCTCAGATAAAGCACTAGTGTTCCGACAAGATAGACATCTTGGCAGAGTTGATGTGTCTTCAAAATGTACAGTGGCAGAGCCGATGAGGCGAAGCAAAGTTTTGAAATCCTAATGTTACAAACTTTTAAGCCCACAGCAGCGTCAGTTTCGCATCGTCAAAACGTTGTGGACTGAACGCACAGGTCAGGCACGACCGAACGCGTTCACGTTCAGTGACCAGGCAATCGTGCCCGGCCTACATTGGCAAAGCCAGCCATAGCGGTGACAATGCGTGTCAGATCTAAAGTGTCTAGTTCAGGCATCCTCCGCAGAACGGTCTCGAAGCGACGGCTTATTGCTGGCGAAGTAACCATTGGACGTTACGGAAACCTAGTTGGAAATGGTATGAACTTGTGGAGTCCACAGGGCGGGCAAACTGCTGAGGCAGTCGGAGGCAGATGTGCTACTGTTGGACAAAACCTGAAGTGATAAAGCGCCTCCCATTGCACGCTGCAAAGTCACGGTAGTTTGGATCCTTCAAACGTATCAATTTCATGTTCTGCGGAGAGCTGTGTGCGCTTCTTTCTGCGCTTGCGCGGCGGCCCGCTGGCCAATTAGGCTCACATGTGGAAGCACACGTCTATCAAAGTATCTGTTGAAGGGGCGCCATACGACCAATGCCGTCGGCGCGCCACCAGACCCAAATCAACACAAAATTATGTGGGCTAGCGTATCTTATTTTCGTGGCGAGTGCTGTCAGAAAAGGCCGGCTGGATGGAAGCGGAGGGTTAAGGCACTGTGGGGAATTCCGACTGTTATATGGTTTTGTATTCTGCAGCCACATATCCGCACACCTTGCGTCGGAGACGAGCGCGTGCTTCATCGACGCGCCTCGCTCGGGTCGGGCTCCGGCCCCGGACCTCCGAGCTTTTCCGCGCCCGCCGTTGTGTGATGAACGCTTACGGCCCCTTCCGCGCGGCATCCGCACGGAAGAGCTGGAAGCGATTTAGATCGCCGGCGGAGCTTTGTCCCGGGGGACCGGGGGGGGGGGGGCGGGGGGAGGGGGACAAAGGCGCCGCGGCGGCAGGCCGGGCTGCCTCTGAACCCGCCACATCCCGGCTGGCCTCTGATACGCACGCGTATTGTGTGGGGTCCGACGCCTTCGCGGCCCGCCGCCGACAGGCAGTTGACATTCGGCCCGACGGGGCCGCCACAAAAAAATAAGTGGTAGGAGGGAGTTGTGATTCACAAATCCGCGGTTTGCCACTGCACATTCAGCATTCGGGTCTTTCGAGTGGATAACCCATTCGCCAAAAGTTGGGGATTTACCCTTCAAAAGTTTGCGACGCCCGCCAAAAAGTTCGCGACTTACTGTGCGAAAACGCACACAGTCTCCGCTTCGTAAGAGTCGCGCGGGCTGCCGCAGCCATACACGCCTCAGCCGCCGGCGGCCTGTCGCGCTGGTGACGGTCGTGTTGCTGGCCCGATCGTCACCACCGGCCGGCGCGGCGGCGCCCGCCGGCACGACGCGGCCGACGGTAATTAATTTCGCAGCTCGCGCGCTGCCGGCCGCGCCCTGCGGGGCCACTTGAGCGGTGCGCTCGCGTCCGAGAAAGGTCAGGCCCGCCGGGCTGGCTCGCGCCCCGCGGACTGGACCCGGTGAGACTCAGGTCAGGCGGGACTGGTGGACTCCACCATTCGTACACGCCACTAGTCACTCAACAGGACGTTGTCAGCTCGCATGTTTATATCGGTATTTATATCGTCACTGCACAGGTCGTTGTCAGCTCACATCGCAGCTCGGTCGTTTTCGGCTCGCATATATATATATATATATATATATATATATATATATATATATATATATATATATATATATATATGTACACCATCGGGTTTTGAGGAGTGCATTTCTTCAGTAGATCTCCACAGGCAGTTACCGCAGATGAGTGTGCTAGAGGAAAACACGCGTCATTGGTGGCCTGTGTGAGCCAACTAATGCATTTCAATTGGCGATGGATGTTGTTTATGGAGGTCTCGCTGCTTGGCAAGGTATTGTTACCGCTGGTTTCTCGATGTTACCTGTTGGGTGAGTATTCGAGTAGGACAGTGATCCCCATTTGGGCGCGGTAGCGGGAGGGCCCTTCAACAAAGCTACCACGGAGAGCATTTCTGGAAGAATATGTTAAAACTCTCAATTCTGGGAAGGGTTCCCCTGGTGGTTCATTGACATTGGCGTTTGAGGGGCGCAGCAGATAGATACCTAACCCACGTCGGTTATCAAATCAAGTCTGGAGAACTCGGCGCTATCAATCACCAAAGTTTCTTAAGTACCTCTGACGTACTCTTTCCGCTTTTATTTTCAATGGATCCATGATTGCGCTGACGTTCGGTTTTACAGGTTTCAGTCGGGATCGGTATGGAGTGTTGACTGGGTTACGGTGATAATTAGAACTTGCATTGCAGTCGCTTGTTAAAGGCAGTAGTCTATATTCATATGAGGTTTTGAACTGAAATAGCTATTTCGAAAACCTTTCGGTGCTGCTTACAATTCTGCCATTCTTAAAACTTAAGTCCCTCTAGTTTCTGAGCGTCACGCCCGCGAAAGCGAGGAAAGTTTTCTCTTCACCGGAGAGAGTGTTCCAGTCACTTGAGCATTCATTACGTGATAACGGCATTAAAATCCTGCCATTCCATAAGCCATGCGGCGATCAAGGAAAATCGAAAAGATAATTGTCGAGGTGTTCATGTCTGGCGTCTGTGGGCGCGATTTTCAAATGTAACGGTCGTCAGTGGGCTCCCAATCAATGTTGTGCAAGGTATAATGACGTAATCAAACCGTGACGCACTGAGGATCATGTTTACTAAACAGAGAATTGTGTTGTTTCGAGCAGGCTTTTCCTCGTGAAAAAGTACAATAGTTAAAAGTGAGTTTGTTTTGTATATCTCATGCTTGCTTCAATTTCTTCAAATGTGAAACATTCTCTTTGACGGAGCTCTACGTTTGTTCATTTAATGGTAACGTTATATTATACCGAGTTAATTATTTACTTAAACGCGTTTTACAAGCGTTTACACGGCTGGGTAGCGCCAGAACAGATGTCATGTCGTTTTTATTTATTAACGTCGAAAGAGCATGCGCTGCACTCTGTTACGTTCCTTGTTACCAAAAAGATGTGTATTGCAATGGTTTTGGTCGTAATTCATAAATAAAAATCACAGAGATAAGGCGGTATTGTCCATTGTCTGAACTCTTCATCCCCCCCCCCCCCCCCCCCCCCAATTCGGCTTACTGTATAATTACTGTGGCCGAATGAGGCCGATGTCGGATTTCGCAAGCCCTGAGAGCTTTCGCGTGTGCGTAAATATCGCTCTGTTGTGGCTGCAAACTCAGGCGGAGGCCGATGGGTGTCACTGCGCGACATTTCGCCGACGGCCACGCACTGCATCTGAAGGTGTTGTCCCACCTTCAGTCCGTCTGGCGGCCGCCGCACAAGCGCGACGTCTGTGTCTTGTGTGGGCGAGGGAGGAGGAAGCGGCGCACGTCGCCGCCTGCTGCCCCCACCCCACCACATGGCCGATGCGTGCGCTCGGCTCTGTACACAGCTCGCCGGCCGTCGCCGCTGTAATGTGATGGCATACCCGGCCGGCTGGCGTCCGGCTGCTGCTGGCGCGCGCGGCGGGCCGTCTCGCTGGCCCGCCGAGTCACTCACCGGCAGCAGATGCCCCCCCCCCCCCCATCCCTCCCGTTGCCCCAGCAGATGATTTCTCTGTTACAGCACATAATCGCCCCTAAGCGCCCCCCGCTGTAGAATATCCCCCTCTGCAGATAAATTTCCTTCCCCTCGCGGCAGAAGTAGTTCCCAACGGCAGTCAATCCCTCCCTCGATGCCCCTTCACTGGGAATGACCTTGTTCCCGCCTCCCCGCCATCACGGCCATGCTGAAGCACCATCGCTGCCGTTCTTCTCGCCCCTTCTCGCCACAGTAGATGATCGTCTCGCCCTCCCCCGCCCCCTCTCCCGCTCTGCGCAGCCAATCAACTCTACCTACTTCAACGACAGCAGATGATCGCTCCGTCGTGCACCAGCCGCCGTCCTCTCGCCTCTGACCTGAGGTCAGCCCGCCGGTCGGCCTGTGGTGCTGACGCCCGCGTCCCGCCCGCCAGGTACCAGGGCAGCGAGCCGTGCCTGGTCCTGCTCGTGGCCCACTCTCGGCGAGGGCGGCGCTGGAGGCGCGTGACGCCCGCGGTCGCACGCCGCTCCACGTGGCTGCCCAGCGCAACAGCCTGGATGCATGCCAGCGCTGCTGAGTGGCGGCCGGGCGCTGGCGGCCGAGGACCGGCAGGGCCGCACGCCGCTGCTGGCCGCTGCCGCCCACGGCCACCTGCAGATGGTCGGTGAGTGCGGCGCGGAGCAGCCTGCGCAGCTATCGTCGCCGGACTGAACACGGCTTCTCTGCGGGGGATGGGCAGGGCCATGGTGCGTAGCTTCACATGGCGCCGTGTTCGCGTAGCGCAGGGTATGCATGGAGACGGAGAATGGTGAATGTTACATGGTATGCTGGCGCTAAGTGCCAAATGAACAGAGGAAGTCAACAGACCAAGTAGTTTGCGCCCTCTGTGTTCATCCTGCGTAAGTGAAAGATAGCGTAAGCAAGCTGGTCACAAGTGGAGGCGAGCACTGCGCCGGCGGTGACTGAGTACGGCTTTGGCGCAGCGGCGGACGAGACAGTCGGGGTACGAGACCGACAACAGCGACGCCGCTCGAACACGTGCGGCTGTGCGTGTGTGGAGTGTAAGGCGTCCTGCGGGTGGGGCGGCTTTGTACGTTGTGTGTCAGGGCCGGCTCCTACTGCTGTGAGGGTGCGTTGGCGGACCATCGCCGTCCAATGCCGTAGCTTCTTGTGCCCGTCCCAGCCACCCTAGCTGCGGAAGTGTAATTATACCACACAAAACATATATGATAGTATATATAGATATATATATATATATAATTACATATATACTATATATATATATATATAGATTATATAGTATATGCATGTATGTTATGTTTTCGCCGGGCCAGGCTGGTCTTACTCGTGGCGTAGCTTCGGGCGCGGCGACGCTGAGGGCCGCTGGAGGCACAGCATTATATATTATTATATATATATATATATATATAATATATAATATATATATAGTATATACCACCAGTCGCTCCCGAGGTCATACGGTTGAAATAAACGCAACTCCTCCCGTACGTTAACTGGTGCACGCCCTCGCGGTGGCCTCAGCTGGTTGCGGTCTGGGTGGGGGGGGGGGGGTGCCTTGTGGCGGGCGTGCGTGCAGCGCTTGACGCTGGCCGCTGGCCGCCTGCCACAGAGGCGCTGCTGGACGCCGGCTCGGCCTCGGCGATCGCACCAGGAGCGCGAGGGCCAGCACCGCGCTCCAACCTGGCCTGCGAGGCCGACCACAGCGCGGTGGCTGTGCGGCTGGCGCAGCGCGCCGCCCGGTCAGACGCGCTCAACGTCACAGACAGCCAGCTGCAGACGTACGTATGCCGGCCTATTCACGGCACGCTGCTGCCGGTGGCTGTGTCCCGGGCTGCTCCAGCCGTGTTCAATAGCGCTGGTGTTCGGATGTACGCTGACGGCCCCTGACGTGTCTGAAGCTTTTTTTGCAGGAATGAATGCAATTATGTTTTTTAGGTATACGGTCGGAGTGTTGTCATTATGTACCCTTTGTAATACATACACTGAGGGCTCGACGTAGCCGTTGGCTCCCTTGAAAAGCTCAGACTTATGCCCCCGTGGTGCGGAACAATTACACCAACAATAGTCCCTTCACTCTCCAGTGCGCCTGATCTCGCAGAAGTAAATCCTGAAACCTTAGACTGTAACGCAGCACAAAGCTGCCGTGCGGAACAGTCCAGATCCATGCGCGTGCCCTCGGCAACAGATAGGTCAGCGGTGTGGAGTGATTGATGGCCGGCCCATTCGCTGGACGGTGTGGTACTGAAGCTTGTCCGGAATCGAAGTGAGCGGAAGAGGCTGCTGTGCGGTCCATTCTGTTGACATGTCTGACGGATCGGTGGTGGGCATTCATCGTTATTTGGCCCTAATTCCGGAAGATATGAGATAGACCGGGGAATCAGTTGCGATATTTGGTAATTTACGAAGGTGTAGTCCTTACCTTTGATTGGATGCATTTCTGGGATCAGCGCTCACGCTAAGTGGTGCTCGTGGCGCGAGCCCTGACACCACCATCCGATAAAGTGACAGTTAAACGTGCCGCAACGCCAGGGACTGTCCACCCCACCCTGAGGGCAGGCCTCTCTGACGTCACCGGACCTTTACCGCACCCGCTGCTTCCGGCCATAGTTCATGCCAGCCAGGGCCAAGCAATGAACGCGTAGATGCTGGACCCCCCTCTGCCCAGCACCTAAGGTATTGGGACACTACAAAACGGCAACAAATTTCAGTGATTTTGCAGAAAAGCGTAGGGGAAAACATTGGCACCTCCAAAATCACGAACCGATGCATTTATATTGAATAACAAGAAAGCATAATGCATCGGCTATCCATTTCTATTTCTACAAGTGTGTCTGACTTTCATGAGGGAACCCTACACTTAGATCTTTCAATGCATGTTTTTTCTGTAAAGACCTCAGTAGCAATGAAATCCTACACTGGCGCGACCAGTCATTCATCTTAGTTCGCTGGAGCCAAATATTCAGATGATCTGCCATCTTTAAGTCCCGAGTATGTCAGCGTTTTTCTCTATGCTTTAACTGAGGCCACGTAGTTTTGTCCGAGGCGTCGCTCCTCACCCAACTCGGTCCAATGTATTTTTTTTAAAAATCAGTAGGTGGCATTGTTTCCTTTCTAAATGGAATCAGACATAATATTCAACAAAGCCATAGGTATAA
>NW_023597034.1:3395430-3413492 GCF_011947565.3 Pollicipes pollicipes
TTCCGTACGGCATGGCCAAGCTGACATGCAGGCGATAATTTTCTGAAGACAACTAGCTTGGTGCTCACCTTTATCGTCCATCGGGTGCTATGTTATGCACCATGAGTGCACAAAGTAACTTTTTCGAAAGTTTGAGGAGAGCTTGGGAGCTTGGAAATAGACGCACGGTTAGCGCATTGATTCTCATCTCCTAATTTGTAGACGTGCTTACAAAATAGTATATATCATTGAATACGGACAGATGTGGGCTTCTAAGAATATCATATACTAATTTTGTTACTGGCACTCCCAGAGAACCTAGTTATTTGACAGGACGTAATCTTTGAGATTATTTGTGGTCAAGGGATATGCACGATCCTGTAACGTACACATGGGCTAGTGTCTGAGCGCGCCGGCGTTTTCAAGCATTTGCCCAGGGGAAAACTTGTGCCGGAACGGTCGGCGTTTTGTCTCTGTACTAAGTTTTACAAAACACGACCTAGATTTTGCGGTTGAAATGCACGTCCACAAGCTGGATACATTTTCAATATTTCGGTTTAGGGAAAATGGTACCGCGGGCGGCTTTAGTCACCACTTTTCAGAAGTCGCGGTTGCAAATCGTTGCCACAATCCCTTGTTATTGAGTGACGGTGATTTACAGCGGTCTTGGTGGTGCCCACCGACTGCGGTGTCAGCCGGAATAGAAGCGGGGCCTCCTGTTGGAAACTGTCCTACTAACCGATTCTCTGCCCTCCCTCCTATGTCACTCAATAATGTACTGCATAGCATGTATATGAGCGTGCTCGCGCAATACGTAACACCGTGTCGACTCGATGCTCTTGGAGAAAGCGAAATGCCAACGTGGACCACAAGGCTGCCATTGCGATGGTATCTCCTCATCTGCCTTGCCCGTGATGGTGATTGTAAAGACACAGTACGAAAGGTACCGTTTTCCGCACATTTTGACAAGGTGAGACCATCAACCACGTCGGTCGACGGGCGGCTGATTATTTCCGGTGAATGTTGCCGGGCGCACCGTCCGAGCGGTACGCATCGGCGATGGATGACCGTCCGCGGGGCACGCACGAGGCGGCTCGGCTCGGCTCGGCTCGGTCGACTCGGCTCAGCGGCGCCCGGCTCCGGTCCCGTCAGGCCGCGGCTCCTCCTTCGCCCGGCTCCGGTCCCGTCAGATCCGCGCCTCCTCCTCGCCCGCCCGGTCCCGTCAGATCCGCGCCTCCTTCTCCGCCCGGCTCCGGTTCCCGTCAGATCCGCGCCTCCTCCTACGCCGGCTCCGGTCCCGTCAGATCCGCGCCCCCTCCTCCGCCCGACTCCGGTCCCGTCAGGTCCGCGCCCCCTCCTCCGCCCGGCTCCGGTCCCGTCAGGCCGCGGCTCCTCCTCCGCCCGACTCCGGTCCCGTCAGATCCGCGCCTCCTCCTCCGCCCGGCTCCGGTCCCGTCAGATCCGCGCCTCCTCCTCCGCCCGGCTCCGGTCCCGTCAGATCCGCGCCTCCTCCGCCGCTCCGATCCCGTCAGGTCCGCGGCTCCTCCTCCGCCCGGCTCCGGTCCCGTCAGGCCGCGGCTCCTCCTCCGCCCGACTCCGGTCCCGTCAGGTCCGCGGCTCCTCCTCCGCCCGGCTCCGGTCCCGTCAGATCCGCGGCTCCTCCTCCGCCCGGCTCCGGTCCCGTCAGATCCACGCCTCCTCCTCCGCCAGGCTCCGGTCCCGTCAGATCCGCGCCTCCTCCTCCGCCCGACCCCGGTCCCGTCAGGTCCGCGCCCCCTCCTCCGCCCGGCTCCTGTCCCGTCAGATCCGCGGCTCCTCCTCCGCCCGGCTCCGGTCCCGTCAGATCCGCGCCTCCCCCTCCGCCCCGGCCCCGGTCTCGTCAGATCCGCGCCCCCCTCCTCCGCCGGCGCCACGTGTCCTGGCCTCCGGAGCCGGCCGTCCTCAGCGCGTGCTCGCCGCGGCGCTCGCGGCTGCTCTGTGAGGGATGGGCGGCCGCTGTCCGCGTCGAAGACGGGGCGGCCGTTACGAGCCAGAGCAGGGGCGGCGGCGGGCTGCCAGCCGTCTGTTACACTGAGATTGTGTCCACGTCCGCCAACGCAGGCACGTGGTGTATACGTCGCGCATAAAGCGACCGCCGCCGCGGCCACTGGCTAAATCCTGCCGTTGCTGGCGTCTTGGCAGGTGTTTAGACGGCGCAGGCTCCGGTAATTTCGCCGAAAACTTAATCTGTGGTTTTGTACGACTTGACAGCGTGGATTGCCGTGTGCTCCTCGGCTGGGGATTTGATGTGCGCCGATGACAGTGACCTTGACCTTTGGTAGCGTGGATTGCCGTGTGCTCCTCGGCTGGGGATTTGATGTGCGCCGATGACAGTGACCTTGGCCTTTGGTAGCGTGGATTGCCGTGTGCTCCTCGGCTGGGGATTTGATGTGCGCCTACGACAATGACCTTGACCCTCGTCCCCAGGCCGACATCGACACATGCGACGATCGCGGGCGGTCACCACTGCACGCGGCTGTGGCTGCCGGTCATAAGGACTGCGCCAGGGCTCTGCTACGGCAGCTGCTTGCAAGGTGACCATCAATAATCCGACAGCGCGAAGATGTGCAGACTATTCTGTATTAGCCGTTTGATATCGAACACGGAATGTCGGAATGTCGGACTGTGATACAGGTAGTCACGTCTGGTAAATGGCTGAAGGGCATTTTATCTGGCATCCTTTGCAGTTCGAAGACGAATATAAGCTAGCGTAATGGGATGAACAACATGAGATGCATGCTGAGGAAAACAAGATTAACCTTATGCCCATAACAGAATGAATTAGTCCAGTAAAATGTGTGATACTCCTGCCGTAGTCTCTCTTCACTACACGAACGTAAAAGCAAACATTCGATTCAAATCACAACATCGTGCAGTAGAACAGTAGCAAAGAAAGCATCGCACACTTTTGTCTGGCTGTAATATATCGGGCAACTCTATTGCCGAGGAATTGCATTACCAGACGGCGTCCTATGGAACAGGATTGGATAGGCTTTAACATGGTGTTCGAGCGTTCAATGTAAACTTCCGATTTCTTATTTCAATTGATTTTGCGATTTTTAATTCAGCAACATCTGTTCATATTTGTGCATGCCTGCAGGATGGGTATATTGAGCGAGTTTGCGTCGACGATTTCGCAGAATTGAGTGTTTGTGGTCTTGCTTTTTGCAACTCGGATGTGCTCGTTAAAGCGCTCCGGGACGCTAAGTTTTATCTCGAGACAGCGACGCACGTGACCTGAATCGATGGGCGCCAAATGACTGCACTACATGACTACGGGCGCGCCACTACAGCCGGCGCACCCGTAAACCCTTAAACAACGAAGTGATCTGAATCGAGCGTAGACTTCATGTGCGTGTACTGACGGAGCCGACGGCTGAAACACATGAGTTTTTCTGGACTTGTTTGTCGTAGTATGAACATCAGGCTTTTGTTATTTTCCTTTGCATGACTTGCAATTCGTTCATTAGTGTGGTGCCCTGGGCTAGACACGGACAGTATTGTCACGAAGAGTTGAGGGATAAATGTGCTGAAATGTTTGAATTGCTGAAGGGCAAGGTAGGCATTGGTAGCGTTAATGGGTTTCGACATAATTGCATGCGTTTTGTCACGCAACGAAGTGTGCACGTTACGAATTCAAAAGCACGGCTGGCACGGATGTATGATATATGATGTTCACTGTGATCTTGTTTAAGTCCGCCCTCAGGCAGCTTCAAACTAATTTTGCAAAGCACCTGTGTGAATCACAGAAACACGTGTGTTTCCACAAATACTTGCTTAGCGTTCATCTTAGCTGTAAGTACTGCGGAAAAGTTTCTCAAAGCATTCCAAAGTATTGGAGGAAATTATCTTACGTTGCGTAACCTCGTGGAAATAACAGCTATTTAACATGTCACATTAAACATAATCGTGTAGACTCGCACGAGTGCGTAGATGTATCATGTGACATATTTTTCCTATGAAAATCAACGCCATAATTTTGTTTTATGATGCATGATGTGCTGAGGGCCGTGCGTGTGTCTAGGGGATGGTTGCATGATGTGTTGAGGGCCGTGTGTGTCTAGGGCGTGCCTGTATGACGTACTGAGGGCTGTTTGTGTCCATGACGTACCTGTATAATGTGCTGAGGGCCGTGTGTGTCGGAGGCGTGCCTGTATGACGTGCTGAAGGACGTTTGTGTCCGTGACGTGCCTGTATGACGCGCTGAGGGCGGTGTGTGTGTCTAGGGGATGGTTGTATGATGTGTTGAGGGCCGTGTGTGTCCAGGGCATGCCGAGCGCCCACGACCTGCCCGTGTGCTGTGCTCGAGGGCGTGAGTATCCGGGGCGCCTGGGCGGCCGTGCTGAGTTGTCGACTGCCGTGCGCCCCAGGCTCCAGCTGCCGCCACTCGAGTCCTCGGAGCTCCGCCAGCTGTTGGCCGAGTCCAAGACGGTGAAGATGTGTCCCGAGCTGGACGAGGTCGTCAACAAGAAGGACGGCACGGGACGGTGAGTGATGCGCGCGACAGGCGGCGACAGCTCGCCGGCCGACTGCGCCGTGCCGACGGCGACACGCCGGTGCTCAGGCTGTAGGCGCGCTCGCCGTTACAAGATTAGTGGTTATTGGTCCATGTGACGAGAGGATCGCTCAATTGCCGTTCGGTGTTCCGGTTATGGTTGATGGCTTAACTCAACAGGGAAGACACGCGGCTTATACTACATGGCGTCGACACTGATGGTAAAGACCCGTGTTGCATGTCGTCTAACGCCAGCCGACATCAGGAAGTGGCGCCTCGCCTTATTCAGTGCGCGCAGGCCTTGGGTTGTATTTACACGACGCCATATGACAAACGTAGTCGGGCGCCCCAAACCCAAATCATCATCATACATGTATTTACACGATAGCAGGCTATGACGGAAGCGGCCACAGCGTGGGATGATTTTTTTTTTTTTGGGGGGTGGGGGGGGGTTCTCGGCGTCAATCGATTGTGACGGGAACCAGTCTGCTATAACCCTCTTTATTGGTATCTTATGCTGAAAATAACTGACTTCCAGATACACGGAGGTACTGGCAATCAAGATATCAGGCAGTTATTGGGCTGTGTGACGAGTATGCTCGGCGATTCAAGCCGCGCTCAACCGTTAAGAGTATATGAGGACAAGTACGCAATCGTCATTCAGAAACCGTAGCGCGTGAAGACAGAAAATATTCTGCCATTATGCAGTCTACCATTAAAAGAATGACACAATAATCAGTCGTCCAAGCTACGACATAGCCTTACAACGCGATTCGCGGTATCTTGCTTCGGGTTCCTCGGCACACTAGAGGGCTATGCCGAAGGGTCTGCATTTCCGGCCACCCGGTGCCTTACCTCGCGAATAGCATAGCTGCATGCATTCAGGCTCCTGCATTCAAACGCCCGACACACGTGCGCGCTGAGGCTACCTGGAAGGTTTCTGACGATCCGCGCGAGTGTGCGGTTTAGAAGGTGACTGCTAGAGCACAGTCAGTGCGTAAACTATGGAGAGGATGTGTTCGCGAAACCGCCGGCTCAAAATACGGTCTAAGGCGGCTCTGTATTTTTAGCCGGAACGAATGTTGGGAATGTGCAGGGCTACTAATGTCTTCAGACCTGCTTTGTTTGGCGCTGTCCTGAAATACTGCATTGAAGCTGATGTTTGCTGCGCCGTGCTCATTCCGGCGAGTCTGGCCTGATGTGTGTTACGGCTGTGGCGTGCAGGCTCTCGTTAGCACGCTCCCCAGGGGGTCACTCAGCTGGTTTGCAATGCTGTATTTTGTATCTCATGCATAAGGATCCCTCGGCATGGGCTACAATATATATAATATATATACTATATATATATAATATATTATGTGATCTATTCTGTTCATCCTTCCTTGAGGCCATGGACGCAAGTATGAACACAATCTCTTCGAGTCGGAAACCCTTGCGTTCTTCTCCATGGATGAATAGAACCAGAATGGACTTAAAACTTGGGTCACCAGCTCACGTCCCACTAAGGGTGCCCAACATGCTCAATTTCACGGCGGTATTCACCTGCTCGCGCATGCTGTCATGTATGAGCGGTGGTGTCACGTATAAGATTGCTTTTTCACCTTTTTCGAGCTCCTCGCGGAACTGGTACGGCCAAGCATCGAGAACGAGCCGCACAAACGGGAAGCGGCGGTCCGCTGTACCAGGCACCCGCTTCCTGGAAAGGGAGGGGCCATTTTAGCTAGACCACACTCCACGACTGGGATCAGAGGGGGACGCCTGCGCCTTCCGCATTTGCAATAACGGTGCCGCAGCTCTCCGCTGCTGTTTTGAGCACGGATGTCCCTAGAGCTGTTGCTGTCAGCCTTTAGCTTGTCACTTTGTCAACCTTTTGTTCGTTTACTTTTAACCTTATATGCGGGAGGGGTCAGGGGACCGTTTGACCTAGCCTTTTGCCTTTCAGGCAGGCCTTTACGCTTTGCCGTGCGTTGGGTGTTAGCATGTGGGAGTCTGAATGATTGCACTGATGTTCTTGGAAGTCGATTTCTAACCTTATGTTCTATACCAGTCGTGGAGGCCTTTCTGCATGGGCTGTCTGTGTTTTTAGCAGCCATTCGGATTGTGCCGTGTGCCGGATGTCAGGACGTGGGGACCCCGGATGGTTTGTCTTAAATTATATGAGAGGGCGAATGAACGAATCTCTTCATGGCGTTTTAATGGCGTAGTGTGCGCAGGTTTCTAACATTTTCTGTATTTCATGCGCCTTAGGCTGTTAAAAAGTTTTGTTTCACATTAATCACTTGTGACCATGAGCACTGCAAAGACATTCGAGCATTATCCAATATACCCCAATGCTACTTAATCTGTACCTTCCGATATCGTCAAGGCCGGATATTTTCAGCGCAAACATTCTGTTTTATCAAGCAAAATACATTTCTATTGATACATTCCGCAGCCAAATAAATGGCCGTGTAGTTTTTTAGGAACATACGGAATAAACTCCCCTGACCGCTACGCTCTGCGAGATAAGACTAGGTAATGGAACTAGCGCCTCCATTCTTGCCGATCAAGAACGTGTGGGCCTCTCGCAGAAGCACCAAACTCCCGTTCGTTCATCCGCGCACCTGTTTAGCTGCCGCTGATTCCGTTCACGTCATCCGTGTATTTCCTCCATCAGTTCTCAGTTTTTCACATGCGCTCTGCTCCGTCATGTGTAAAGCCGACATTATGTCACGCTGCGGTATACGGCAAGCGTGGCGGTGCCCCCACGTACCACGCTGCTTCGTCGCGCCGTCTGCCCGTCCAGCCCTCGTGGAACGGTCTGTCTCGTGACACGCTGGGATGGCCTTCCGCGTCCTTAAGGAGAAATCTGATCACCGATACCGGCTTATGCCTGTGTGTCTGTGTTCCTAATTACGATGGCGGCCGCGGGCTCAGAGAGTCCGACCCCAGCTTTGAGAGCGTGGTCAGCTGGAGTGGCTCGGCCCGTCTTGGCCTGTTGGCCGCGCTTTTTCAAAAGTTTGCGTCTTTGCAACCTAAGTCACTCGCCACTTATCGGTTGGGACACTGAGGGGCATCAGCAATCGGCCGGGAAGCGGTCAACGCCACATTTCCCAATTCGGCCTCGAAGACAGGTTGGGCCCGTGCCGATACAGCTTAGGCCATGTGAACTGCGTCGGCAGAAAGGCCAGTTTTGGGCGTGATCAATATCGCCCCCTTTTCGTAATGATTTGTCGCTGGCAGAAGCGAATAGACCATTCCAAGCGCTTCAGTTTAGTCAGTTACAGTGTTGACAGACTGTGCTGGGTTCAAGGGGACCGACAGTTAAATCACCTGGGTTTTCACGTGACTCGCGGTCACAGACCATTGCAACACCCGGTACCATGATTACTGCGCCTGCGCCTGAAAACCTCGCGAAAGAGGGGCATGCCCAATGCGATAATACTGCCTGTTTGCATGTTTTCTCAAAGGCGATTGGCTTCATTTGCGTACGTCATGGTTTCCTGTTCGCTATGATTGCACTCGCCTTTGTGCCTTTTGGCTCGCCCCACGCTGCAGGGAGCGTGTTACTGTTAATTGCAATATGATCGCAGCTGCGTACTGAATCTCATTCGTCTGTGTACGGCTCCAGCGTGAGGGATCCTGCGATGACGACGCAAAAAACCGAATATTCACCAACAGAGAGCATGCATTACTGATTGCAAAGTACCGTCTGTGCTACATGCGCAGACGTTGCACAAGACCTCGGCTTTTCCGTGTATGTGGTTGATAGCGTTAAAAGGAATTTTTCATATTTGAGGATATTTAAGCAAACATCAGATATGTTGATACAAGCTCCCTTAAACTATTGGCATCCTATGCAAGTGGAAAAGGCTGGTGTAGGCAGCACGATTCTCTGTTTAGTAAATGTACTGCTCAATGTGTCATGGTTTGATTACGTCATCGTTCCTTGCACAACATTGATTGATTGAGATCCAATTGATGGCAGTTGCGTCTGGAAATCGCGCTCACGAACGCTAGATATGAACGCCTGGGCAATGATGTTTTTGTTGACCTTGATCGCCGCATGGATTGTGGAATGGCAGGATTTGAATGACGTTATTATGATGTCTTGAATGCCAAGGTGACCTTGAAACACTCCCCGATATACCTTTCCCCATTTTCGTGGGCGTGTAGCTCAGAAACTAGAGGGGTCTAGGTCTTTAGAAGGGCAGTATTGTTCGCAGCACCGAAAAGTCGTCAAGATGGCTGTTTCAGTTCAAAACCCCATGTACATGTGGAACACTCTCTTTAATATATATGAAATGAATGTAAAAAGCAGCAGGCAGATGCCGAAAATTGGAGGATGAGAAACTGATAGAACCAGAGGATGGCTTGTCTGGGAGTCGGTGGGCAGGGTCGGGTGCCTCGAGACGTGACCACGTGACCCTGAGTGGCAGCCTTCGCGTGCCTCAAGACGTGACCACGTGACCGCGCTGGGCGGCAGGACACCGCTGATGCTGGCTGTGGAGAACGGCAGCGCGGAGCTGGTGCTGCTGCTGCTGGTGCACGGCGCCCGGCCGGGCCTGGCTGACGCCGAGGGACGCACGGCCCTGTTCCGAGCGGTGAGTACGCTGGAGACGGCGCACGTGACAGCATGCTCAGGCTGATCCTTTGTCGCCTGCTGAGATGTGCGAGGAGTGCTAGGTAACTGCCGCACATAGGTGAGTTTGCTATCTCATTGTCCGAACGGTTACCTAATGCATGTTTGATTTTGTGTAATACTGAACCCAGTAGGTTCAACTCCAGCCTGTTGCCATAACGTGAGGTTGACAAACTAGGCTGATATTGAACACTATGGTGGACATGGTGGGTTGCGATAACCACTTGGCCATTGTGTAAATTCGCAATGCAAGGGCTTTGCTGTGAATGTGTACTGTATATGGTATACACAGGCGATTCATTAATGCAGTGGGTCCGCCAACTTAACTTATAATACTGGGGGAACTCATGTAAAACCAAGACACAATGGTATCTGGGTTTTACAGCGCAAGGTAGGTTGGGCTAATTGCTGCAATAACATTATGACTCATTGTGTGGTTGAATGCGAATTTGAATGCACATTTTCTGAGCTATTTTCGTGCTTCATTCACTTTTTGTCTCTTTAAGTCTTGTGCATTTTACCCTAAGCGTATTCTAGGCTAAACAATGCAACGCCATTTACAAGCATAGCGATTGCCAGCAAATCAAGAACGCATTTTGAAGCAAATTTAATCGGCGCAGATCCCTTTGCCCCATGAGGGCTAACTGATTAGTTAGACGCCCTGATGAAGAACATTGTTGAGTGCGGGGGCGCTCTGAGACCTGGAGATGGAGAACATTATTGAGAGCAGGGTAGGTCTGAGACCGGGAGGTGAAGAACATTTTTTAGAGCAGGGTAGGTCTGAGACCGGGAGATGAAGAACAATCTTGAGAGCGGGGTAGCCCTGAGACCGAGAGATGTAGAACATTTTTGAGAGCAGGGTAGGTCCGAGAGTGGAAGATTGTAGAACATTCTTGAGAGCAGGGTAGGTCTGAGAGCGGGAGAGTAGACCATTCTTGAGGGCAGGGCACGGTTGAGACCGGGAGATGTAGAACATTCTTAAGAGCAGGGTAGGTCTGAGACCGGGAGATGTAGGAACATTGTTGAGAGCAGAGTAGGTTCTGAGGCCGGGAGATGAGTAGAACATCCTTGAGAGCGGGGGGTAGGTCCGAGAGCGGGAGATGTAGAAACATTCTGAGAGCAGGGTAGGTCCGAGAGCGGGAAATGTAGAACATTCTTGGAGCAGGGTAGGTCCGAGGGCGGGAAATGTAGAACATTCTTGAGAGCAGGGTAGGTCCGAGGAGCGGGAAATGTAGAACATTCTTGAGAGTAGGGTAGGTCCGAGAGCGGGAAATGTAGAACATTCTTGAGAGCAGGGTAGGTCCGAGAGCGGGAAGTAGAACATATTGAGAGCAGGGTAGGTCTGAGAGCGGGGGATGTAGAACATTCTTGAGAGCAGGGTAGATCTGAGAGCGGAGATGTAGAACCATTCTTGAGAGCAGGGTAGGTCTGAGACGGGAGAGCGCGAGTCGGCCGATGGAAGATACTGACCGAACCAGAGGTGACAAAAGCGTTAGCGAGAATGCGCAGGAGCAGGGCACCCTGTGGGTAAAGACAGGACCGCTGTTTCCTGTCGAGACGGCAATGGCAGCAACCGTAATAGCGTAATGCGCCCCATTCGTTGAGGTGGTTGAGATAGTGCACATCAGTCATCTGTGTGTGATACGCGGGCGCCGCCCGCGGTCTTCGGAGACACTTTGTTGTGCAGTGCCAGAAACAAAACAAGGGCTACCGGTTTTGTACGTGACACCGGATGTGTGCGTTGGCATTCGCCGTGCCGTCGAGAAAACGGCGCTGACGGCCATGGCGAGTACTGGGTCCCCAAGTGGAAATCGCTAAAACTAAGACGAATTATCGTCAACTGATGGGCAATAACTAGCTGGAGTCGTCCACGCTATATGTGGCTAGAAATGCCTCCACTGACAGGATCGTTGCGGGTGCCAATGTAGGCCAATCGTATGCAGGATCGATTGACAACCGCAACATCTATTTCTGCTCAGTCGGAAATGAAATATCCTTTAAGCAGACATATGGTGGTCTGCGGTGTGATTCTATTGCGTGAGCTTCGTTTCAGTGCGTACTCGCATTTGATTAACCAAGGACCGTTCTACATTGTTTTGTTGGAGTTCAACTCTAGCAATGTCGTGCTCAGTGCCGTTTAATGCGGGAAGACTTCGATTTATTTTACGCCATCTCAGTGGGCAATAGCTCAAACATCTGGATTTGCACAAATACATGAATGCCGTTTTCATGATTATGACGTCCCTTATGTGAAGTGAATGTTTGGTATCAGTGAATATCCTCCTGTGAATGTAAGCTCTCCCATTAGTATACCCTGGTAATTATCACCCTTACTTGGTTTCAAATAGACCAGTCGCTAGAGTAAGTTGTGCGAGCAGCGTGACCGGAGTCCTCGGTGACGGGAGTCATTCTTAGTTTGAAGATATTAAAGCAAGCATCACATGGGATGAAACAAGCGCATTTATGACTATTGATACACTTTTGAAGTGGAAAAGACTGTTCTTGACAGCACAATACTCTGCTTAGTAAACATGCTCCTCGATGCGCCATGGTTTGACTACGTCATTGTACCGTGCACAACATTGATCAAGATCTTAGGCCGTTTTTTTTCTGGAAATCACGCTCACGGACATCAGATATGAACGCCTCGGTAGCCATTTTTTTTGGGGGGGCCCTGATCCTCTCATTGGCTTATGAAGCGGCAGTATTGAGTGACGTTATTATGACGTCATGAATATCGAAGGTGACTGAAGTACTCTCCCCATTATGCCTTTTTCCTTTTTCGCAGACGTGTAGCTCAGAAAACTAGAGGGGCTTAGTCCTTAAGAATTGCAGGGTCGTGAACAGCACCGAGAGGTCTCCAAGCCTTTCAGCTTAAAACCCATACAAATGAGGTACACTCCCTTTAACATCGATTGTTAGGCGTACACTCGCCCTGCACCCAACAGGATCCAAACGGGGTGTGTTACTCAGTTTGTCAGCGAATAATGCTGCTGGTTTATAACGTCCCATGCAAGGCCATTGTGTGACGCCTGCGGTAAAGGCTGACTGGGAAGTACAAGGCTCTCGAAACGTAAGCACAGGCTTGCAAAAAAACCGATGCTGCTGTTAACATGGACGGCTGCTCATTGTTGTGATATACAGAATAGCCACCCGTGAGTACGCCTCCAGACGTAAGATGAAGAAATAATGAACTCGGATCTCAAGGCCACCTTTCCGAAGCAGTTTCTAGCAGTTTCGGTTTCAGATTTCTACGAAAAAAACAAAAAACAAAACAAAACACCATGGCCACTTTGCTTCCTAACCCCACTCGCAGACGGGCATCCGCGGTAACGTGTCGTGCCGTGACTCGAGGCCGCAGGGCTGGCCGAGACGCCATGACTCGAGCCCGCAGCGCTGGCCGAGACGGCGTGACTCGAGCCCGCAGGGCTGGCCGAAGACGGCATGACTCGAGCCCGCAAGCGCTGGCCGAGACGGCGTCCTGCTGCAGACGTGGAGCGCGCTCCGGGTCGGCCGGCGCGTCCGCGACTCCGGTCCCGGCCCCGGCCCCGGCCCCGGCCCGCCCCGTCCCGTCCCGGCCCCGGCCCCGGCCCCGGCCCCGGCCCTGGCCCCGGTCCCGGCCCGGTCCGCCAACGTCGCTGCGGGGACCAATCAGCGGCGCCATCGGAGTGTTAGATGACCTCCATGCGTGCCGGACAATGGGCCCACGCCCGCCGTTGGGGGGCCTGGAAGGACCCTCCACCGGTCTCCGGGGTGGTGCTGAGGCGAGCGGGCTGAGGTGGGAGAGCAACGGCCAAAGCGGTGGTGGTAGGGTTTTAATTTGTGCGTGGATGGAAAGGAAGTGGTGACTGAACGGCACATTTACGACGGAGGCGTAACGGCAGAAGTATTGTGTCTTTGCAATAGGAGCTTTGCTCAAAACGCTGTGCCGCTAAGCTGGTATGTGGTGGTGCTTCCTCGTTTTCATTAGGATTCAGTCAGAGCCAAGTGGAATGCCGCACGGAAATATTTTGGTAGCGATTGTTTTGGCTGCCAATAGCAAATGGAAGCCAAAAAGAAAATGCATGTGAGTACGAGAAATTATGCGACTATCCCCGTATGCAACCTTGTGAGAAATATGATGTCAGTCGCTTGTTGCCCCGCACTGGACGCTAGGCGAGGGCATATACAGCACATCGTGGAGATTTAGCAGGTCGCGCTCCCCCCCCCCCCCCAAAGTCCCGAAATACACGTGTGATATTGGCCGCAGCTGACGGCCGCGTTTACTTCGAAAGCACGTTGAAGAAACCCAAGGAAGCACAAGGACGAACACACAACAACTGTTTTTATGAAGCTGTGATAAGGCCACGAGCAGTTATTATTTGTACAGTACTGTACAGTTATTCACATTTGCTGTCACTGGCACTCTTGGTTTTGGAACTTCGGCCTTAATTTCCGTAGTTGTCTAGCAGTGGCCCGATGCGAGCAGTCTTCGGGTAAATGCATTATCTGCGACAAACCATATGATGGAGGTTTGTCGGCTTTGGCACGCAGCGCTATTTGCGAATAGCTTTTGCTGGGCTACCCCAATTGCCAGATGTGTTCACCACCATGTCGTTGTAGCTACGCGTTAAATTATTTCCGATTTTCGACCGCTGAGAAATTGGTTATGAGAGTGGCCAACCAAAACATTTCAGTCGGGAAGTCGATGGTTTGTGTTATGAGGCACGGTTTGGGAACTGCGATCAAAGTTCACATAGCATGCGAATATGATGGATGTTGGATACGATGAACCCGCCTCTACACCTGTGCAGTCGTGGCCCAGCCGTTCCCTGCCCAGGTGGCGCGGCGGAGTTGTATTGGAGAGCGGTTATGAGTCGGACAGCGCTGGGATCGCTTGATGATTGTAGACGGCACATTCGTGTACCGTGCAGTTAGTTTCACGTGCTCACATGCTCGGGTCGCGCGGATGTGACACCAGCCACTGAACACCTCGAAACCGCGGATTAATGGTGGCCGTTCGAGGGCGCGCATCGGCTCCACACAGCGACCCGGTACGTTTTTTGCTTCTCCTCTGTCAAAACGTGTTGGTTTCTGTCGCCGGGTCCTACACCGTTGTCGGTTTGCAGCCCATTTACGACAGGTCACGCATGCGTAGACACGCGGTCATGCGTGCGTGTGGAAGTACGAGACCGCTAGACCGAGACCGCTGTTGCACGATGCAGAGTGGGAAGCCGTGTCTTAGCCTGGTCGGATCGTGACGCATGAGAGGGTGCGCCCAAACGTTCGATCGGGCTGCGCTGGCTGCCAGCTGGGATGTGACTCGTGTGTGCAAGAGTGTACGGGGCCTGGTGACTGGGATTCTCACTTCTTCGGTTGTGAGGTTGCTGGGAGGACGGGGTTCACCAGGTTACACTAGCGGAGTTGTGTCAGGGAGGAGCAGCCACGGCTATGGTCTGTGTAGTGGGTGTGCCAGAAGGACAGGGTTCACCAGGCTACACTAGCGGAGTTGTGTCAGGGAGGAGCACAGCCACAGCTATCGGGTCTGTGTTAGTGGGTGTACCGGAAGGACAGGGTTCACCAGGCTACACCAGCGGAGCTGTGTCAGGGAGAAGCATGGCCACAGCTATCGGGTCTGTGTTAGTGGGTGTGTCCGGCTCGTAAGCCAGTGAGGCATGAAGGAGGAGCTGCATGCTGCGTTCAGGGGCGTCGCCGAAGTTTGACGCCGTAGTGGGGCCGTCGATGATGGAGGGTCCGGCGAGCGTCCGAACTAGTGCCCTTGGGGGAATAGGTGATAACTCTTTCGGCTATTGATTGTCTGCGCACTCCACCGCACAAGGCGGCTCGTTGGTAGCTAAATAGCGTATAAATACCAGCGCCGCCCTGTTTGTCCGTGCACAGGCATCTGCCTGTCCAAATTGGGCACCCACGTGGCGGCCTGGCAACCGGCTGAGAAGTGCTTGTTTGAGCCCGTCTTGTTGCGGCGAAGTCCGCTTGTCAGGGGTGTCAATCTCTGCCCTGTTGGCGTGTCCGCCGACAGGCTAGCCATCCCAGCAGGCAGGAGCATGCCGTCGGTAGCAGTGTTCGTACCGTCCGGCTCGGCTTGCAGCAGAGCATTGCCAAACTTCTTAACGAGGCGTCCGACCTACGGAGCCAGCGTGCGTTTCCGTACCTGTGTCTCCTTCATGTTGCAGGTGGTCGTTGTCGTTCAGTTTTGTTTCAGCGGCCGGTGAGCTTCGGTAAAGGTCATGGATAGGCCGTTTCGATAGGCCGTTTTTTACTCTTCGCTGGTAGAAGCTACGCCCTGACACCCAAGAAACTGGGCGTCCGCACCAAACAGACGTCTTCAAATCGTTCTCCGATGTGAACGCACCAGGATAACAATGTCTGTCCGACTGCCATGCTGACCGAAGCAGCTGTCCCGAGCTGCCTACTGTCGGTATTTCAGAAGTCAAACTAAATGGACCCCGTTCAGAGTTCCCGAAGTGGCTCTCAGTTAGAAAATAGCCATACTCTGGCAACAGGCAGCAGACCGCCGAGCGAGCAGACCATGGGTGCATTCGCAGCGTACCAGCGATGCTCTTTGCTGCATAACGTCACATATAATCTTTGCCGGACGTGTTCGCAGCGAGTCTCATTTTTGTTTACATCTTCGTAGCTGTCGTAACAATAATTGCGCGCGTAAAGACACAAGTTTCTGTTTTGCGGGTACTTTAAGTGCTGTTAAGAATGGAAACTGCAAATTTTGCGTCTTGTGACGTGTAAACCACTTTTCTATTGCTCATGGTCCGTACTGGTTGTGTAAGTTGACCTCTTGTAACTGAATATGCTGCGGCGTGACTGTCTCATTCCGATCGAGTCGTGGAAAAAGGTTCTGCACGTCCGGCAGGGTCTCTACGGGGCGTCACGTAGAATATTTGTCGTGCGGGTCGCCGCGAATACACCCTGTGCCTCTTGCGTTGGCTTGGCCGTTTGTCGCTGAGTCGTTCTCCCGAGTATGAATCGTTTCTAGCACTTGAAACCTGCTCGTCCGTCGGAGCAACGGGCGGGGACGACGGTGTTGTCGACCTTGGGCAAGAAGCTGCCTATTCAGTTGGCTGCTGAGGGTCTACTCGAGGTGGTGATTAGGGCATCCATATTGCGGGTGCATTGCCACACGCCTGCCGTGGTCGTGTTGCCCTCCTACGGCAGTCAACGGAGCTGGCTGCTGGTGGTCGACGACGCCACGACCCCGACCCATTGCTGACATTCGGAGCTCCAAGCTCTGAAAGCGGTTTATTATGCCAGCCAGCCAAGCGCAAATGTAAACGAACTGTCGGCTGTTGCGGTTAACCAACACAGGTGAAGGAGCTTATGTATAAAAGCTTAATGACAAGGACGGCACTCGCTACCATTTATGTAGCACGTCAAAGTTTTGATACATTGTTGGTCATCAGACACAAGGGTGCAAATGTTCAGTGAAATAAAACTACGTTTAACAGACTTCGCTAGACGAGACAGTGGTCATAGATCACACAATTAAACACGACTTTTTTGCGCGCAGACGGAACAGCGTGAAAAATGCAAAATCATTACAAAAAATATTTTAGACTCCACACGAAAAGGCTACTTTATAATCTGCGATGGACATGCTGACCCCATGCTATTGAATGGCGGATTCTTTTGGCAAACAGGAAGTGATTCGAAAATCTGAAAACCGAAAAAATTATTGCGACGCCCTGATACGGAAAACATTTAGTGGCCGTTTTCACGAAAGATTGCGATGCAAACCTTTTTTGGACTTCTGACAGTTGTCAGCGCTTATTTTCTTACCACGCACGTTTTATCAGCGATTTTCTTCTAAAAATGTTTCGCAGAGATAAAAACATGTCTGCGAGGGTGCATAATGTAATACAATTTTGGTTTCCCCCCTTCAGCGAGATCAGGTTTTTGTAGACTGGTGTGCTGCCATATCTCTTTCTTCCGAAACTTCAAAACGTTGAAGAACACTCCGTGGCAACTTTGACGCAGAGGTGCCAAAGCAAACTAATATCCTTGAGACGTCTCTTTCCATAGACGTGCGGTAGAACTTACAGTACTCAGAGATTACTTATAGTACTGGCAGAGCTTACAGGACTTACGCACCGTAATGTGATCCAAAATGAAAGGTCCTTGAATGAAATGATGCTCAAGCCCGCTGTGCTCCACACAGCACCGGCGTAAACAATAACGGAGCAGCCGGCACCAGCGGTCTCGACCGATGCACATTGCTGATTGCCATGCCTAGTATTTGCCCAGAATTTGGGTGAATTGAAGATATGAGCTGATTTAGGAAGGGTCTTGTTCAATATAGTAAACTTTTCCTTATTTGGATGCTTGTGCTTCAGCGATTGCATGTGGATCGAATTGCATGAAAAGTATTTTCCTCGGTTAAGTGTCAAGTATGTACTAAAACTTTGTAGAAGCATCTTACAGGCGTTCTTAAAACATTTCAGTGCAATAATCCATCGTGAAAACGGCTAATGTTAAAGTGAATACCGCACACAAACTAGTGGTTTTGGATGGACGAAGTGTCTGGGTTAGAAGAATGTCACCTGTGCGGTCAGACCTTCCTAAATGCTGCTCCAGTCTGCAGCGCAAAATACGGATGGTTAGACCCACGCAAGATGCTCTACATGAAGCACAACAATAGGTATAAACGACTGCAGATACAAAATTTGGAAAGGACCCCAGTGACAGAATGCTTGGACTGCTTGTCTTTTAACTTGGAGAAAGATCCAAAGGTGAAAAAGTTGCTAATATGATTCTTGGGGACAGAAAAGGGTAAAATTTTGAAGTAAGTTCGCAAGCTCGCTTTTCATTTGTATGTACTGCTTTCCAGAATTGAGGAATGACAAAGTTCTCTTTAGTCATAGGACTTTTTGAACGGCGGGAACTTTTAGATATTGTTTATCTAAGAAGCTCTCGATT
>NW_023597034.1:3414492-3437888 GCF_011947565.3 Pollicipes pollicipes
AAAGCGAAATGCCAACGTGGAACCACAAGGCTGCCATTGCGATGGTATCTCCTCATCTGCCTTGCCCGTGATGGATGATTGTAAAAGACACAGTACGAAGGTACCGTTTTCCGCACATTTTGACAAGATGTAGACCATCAACCATCGTCGGTCGACGGCGCGGCTGATTATTTCCGGTGAAATATGCCGGCGCACCGTCCGAGCGGTACGCATCGGCGATGGATGACCGTCCGCGGGGCACGCACGAGGCGGGCTCGGCTCGGCTCGGCTCGGCTCGGCTCGACTCGACTCGGCTCAGCGGCGCCCGGCTCCGGTCCCGTCAGGCCGCGCCCCCTCCTCCTCTCCCCCCTCCTGCTCCGGTCCCGTCCATCCGCGCCTCCTCCTTCCCCGGCTCCTTCCCGTCCGATCCGCGGCTCCTCCTTCGCCCCGGCTCCGGCCCCGTCAGATCCGCGGCTCCTCCCTTCCGCCAGCTGCCGGTCCCTCATTCCGCGCCCCCTCCTCCTCCCGCTCGCGGCTCCCGTCCCTCCGCCGCCCCTCCTCCTCCCCGGCTCCGGTCCTTCAGATCCGCGCCTCCCCATCCTCCGCCCAGGCTCCGGTCCCTGTCAGATCCGCGCCTCCTCCTCCGCCAGGCTCCGGTCCCGTCAGATCCGCGCCTCCTCCTCCGCCCGACCCCGGTCCCGTCAGATCCGCGCCCCTCCTCCGCCCGGCTCCGGTCCCGTCAGATCCGCGCCTCCTCCTCCGCCCGACCCCGGTCCCGTCAGATCCGCGCCCCCTCCCCCGCCGCCCACGTGTCCTGGCCTCCGGGCCGGCCGTCCTCAGCGCGTGCTCGCCGCGTCGCTCGCTGCTGCTCTGTGAGGGATGGGCGGGCCTGTCCGCGTCGAAGATCGGGGCGGCCGTTACGAGCCAGAGCAGGGCGGCGGCGGGGCTGCCAGCCGTCTGTTACACTGAGATTGTGTCCACGTCCGCCAACGCAGGCACGTGGTGTGACGTCGCGGTAGCTGTGTTAAATCCGGCCGTTGCTGGCGTCTTGACGGGTGTTTAGACGGCGCATGTTCCGAGAATTTCGCCGAAAACTTGATCTGTGGTTTTGTACGACTTGGCAGCGTGGATTGCCGTGTGCTCCTGGGCTGGGGATTTGATGTGCGCCTACGACAGTGACCTTGACCTTTGGTAGCGTGGATTGCCGTGTGCTCCTCGGCTGGGGATTTGATGTGCGCCTACGACAGTGACCTTGACCTTTGGTAGCGTGGATTGCCGTGTGCTCCTCGGCTGGGGATTTGATGTGCGCCTACGACAGTGACCTTGACCTTTGGTAGCGTGGATTGCCGTGTGCTCCTCGGCTGGGGATTTGATGTGCGCCTACGACAGTGACCTTGACCTTTGGTAGCGTGGATTGCCGTGTGCTCCTCGGCTGGGGATTTGATGTGCGCCTGCGACAGTGACCTTGACTTTTGACAGCGTGGATTGCCGCGTGCTCCTGGGCTGGGGACTTCATGTGCGCCTACGACAGTGACCTTGACCCTCGTCCCCAGGCCGACATCGACACATGCGACGATCGCGGGCGGTCACCACTGCACGCGGCTGTGGCTGCCGGTCATAAGGACTGCGCCAGGGCTCTGCTACGGCAGCTGCTTGCAAGGTGACCAGCAGTAATCCGACAGCGCGAAGATGTGCAGACTATTCTGTATTAGCCGTTGATATCGAACACGGAATGTCGGAATGTTGGACTGTGATACAGGTAGTCACGTCTGGTAAATGGCTGAAGGGCATTTTATCTGGCATCCTTTGCAGTTCGAAGACGAATATAAGCTAGCGTAATGGGATGAACAACATGAGATGCATGCTGAGGAAAACAAGATTAACAGAACATAACATAACAGAATGAATTAGTCCAGTAAAATGTGTGATACTCCCGCCGTAGTCTCTCTTCACTACACGAACGTAAAAAAACATTCGATTCAAATCACAACATCGTGCAGTAGAACAGTAGCAAAGAAAGCATCGCACACTTTTGTCTGGCTGTAATATATCGGGCAACTCTATTGCCGAGGAATTGCATTACCAGACGGCGTCCTATGGAACAGGATTGGATAGGCTTTAACATGGTGTTCGAGCGTTCAATGTAAACTTCCGATTTCTTATTTCAATTGATTTTGCGATTTTTAATTCAGCAACATCTGTTCATATTTGTGCATGCCTGCAGGATGGGTATATTGAGCGAGTTTGCGTCGACGATTTCGCAGCATTGAGTGTTTGTGGTCTTGCTTTTTGGATCTCGGATGTGCTCGTTAAAGCGCTCCGGGACGCTAAGTTTTATTTCGAGACAGCGACGCACGTGACCTGAATCGATGGGCGCCAAATGACTGCACTACATGACTACGGGCGCGCCACTACAGCCGGCGCACCCGTAAACCCTTAAACAACGAAGTGATCTGAATCGAGCGTAGGCTTCATGTGTGCTTCACTGACGGAGCCGACGGCTGAACACATGAGTTTTTCTGGACTTGTTTGTCGTAGTATGAACATCAGGCTTTTGTTATTTTCCTTTGCATGACATGACAGTATTGTCACGAAGAGTTGAGTGATAAATGTGCTGAAATGTTTGAATTGCTGAAGGGCAAGGTAGGGATTGGTAGCGTTAATGGGTTTCGACATAATTGCATGCGTTTTGTCACGCAACGAAGTGTGCACGTCACGAATTCAAAAGCACGGCTGGCACGGATGTATGATATATGATGTTCACTGTGATCTTGTTTAAGTCCGCCCTCAGGCAGCTTCAAACTAATTTTGCAAAGCACCTGTGTGAATTACAGAAACGTGTGTTTCCACAAATACTTGCTTAGCGTTCACCTTAGCTGTAAGTACTGCGGAAAAGTTTCTCAAAGCATTCCAAAGTATTGGAGGAAATTATCTTACGTTGCGTAACCTCGTGGAAATAACAGCTATTTAAACATGTCACCGTTAAACATAATCGTGTAGACTCGCACGATTGCGTAGATGTATCATGTGATACATTTTTCCTATGAAGATCAAGGTCATAATTTTGTTTTATGATGCATGATGTGCTGAGGGCCGTGCGTGTGTCTAGGGGATGGTTGCATGATGTGTTGAGGGCCGTGTGTGTCCTGTGGGCGTGCCATGATGACGTACTGAGGGCTGTTTGTATCCATGATGTACCTGTATAATGGTGCTGAGGGCCGTGGTGTGTCGGAGGCGTGCCTGTATGACGTGCTAAGGGACGTTTGTTGTCCGTGAACGTGCCTGTATGACGGCTGAGGGCGGTGTGTGTGTCTAGGGGATGGTTGTATGATTGTGTTGAGGGCCGTGTGTGTCCAGGGCATGCCGAGCGCCCCGACCTGCCCGTGTGCTGTGCTCGAGGGTCTTGAGTATCCGGGGCGCCTGGGCGGCCGTGCTGACTTGTCGACTGCCGTGCGCCCACCAGGCTCCAGCTGCCGCCACTCGAGTCCTCGGAGCTTCCGCCAGCTGTTGGCCGAGTCCAAGACGGTTGAGATGTGTCCCGAGCTGGACGAGGTCGTCAACAAGAAGGACGGCACGGGACGGTGAGTGATGCGCGCGACAGGCGGCGACAGCTCGCCGGCCGACTGCGCCGTGCCGACGGCGACACGCCGGTGCTCAGGCTGTAGGCGCGCTCGCCGTTACAAGATTAGTGGTTATTGGTCCATGTGACGAGAGGGATCGCTCAATTGACGTTCGGTGTTCCGGTTATGGTTGATGGCTTAACTCAACAGGGAAGTCACGCGGCTTATCTACATGGCGTCGACACTGATGGTAACGATCCGTGTTGCATGTCGTCTAACGCCAGCCGACATCAGGAAGTGGCGCCTCGCCTTATTCAGTGCGCGCAGGCATTGGGTTGTATTACACGACGCCATATGACCAACGTAGTCGGTGCGCCCCCAAACCCAAATCATCATCATCATGTATTTACACGATAGCAGGCTATGAGCGGATA
The DNA here is from genome assembly GCF_011947565.3 of Pollicipes pollicipes. NCBI lineage: Eukaryota > Metazoa > Arthropoda > Thecostraca > Pollicipedomorpha > Pollicipedidae > Pollicipes > Pollicipes pollicipes. The sequence continues at coordinate 3,418,466 of NW_023597034.1, forward strand.
GCGGCCACAGGACGTGGGAGGATTTTTTTTTAGGGGGGGGGGGGGGGTTCTCGGCGTCAATCGATGTGACGGGAACCAGTCTGCTCATAACACTCTTTATTGGATCTTATGCTGAAAATAACTGACTTCCAGTATACAAGGAGGTACTGGCAATCAAAGATATCAGGCAGTTATTGGGCTGTGTGACGAGTATGCTCGGCGATTCAAGCCGCGCTCACCGTTAAGAGTATATGAGGACAAGTACGCAATCGTCATTCAGAAACCGTAGGCGCGTGAAGACAGAAAATATTCGCCATTATGCAGTCTACCATTAAAAGAATGACACAATAATCAGTCGTCCAAGCTACGACATCCTTACACGCGATTCGCGGTATCTTGCTTCGGGTTCCTCGGCACACTAGAGGGCTATGCCGAAGGGTCTGCATTTACCGGCACCCGGTGCCATTACCTCGCGAATAGCATAGCTGCATGCATTCAGGCTCCTGCATTCAAACGCCCGACACACGGTGCGCGCTGAGGCTACCTGGAAGGTTTCGACGATCCGCGCCGAGTGTGCGGTTAGAGGTGACTGCTAGAGCACATCAGTGGCGTATAAACTATGGAGAGGAGTGTTCGCGAAACGCCGGCCTCAAAATACGGTCTAAGGCGGCTCTTGTATTTTTAGCTCGGAACGAATGTTTGGAATGTGCAGGGCTACTAATGTCTTCAGACCTGCGTTGTTTGGCGCTGTCCCTGAAATTACTGCTTTGAAGCTGATGTTTGCTGCGCCGTGCCTCATTCCGGCGAGTCTGGCCTGATGTGTGTTACGGCTGTGGCGTGCAGGCTCTCGTTAGGCACGCTCCCCCAGGGGGTCACTCAGCTGGTTTGCAATGCTGTATTTTGTATCTCATGCATAAGGATCCCTCGGCATGGGCTACAATATATATATATATATATATATATATATATATATATATATTATGTGATCTATTCTGTTCATCCTTCCTTGAGGCCATGGACGCAAGTATGACACAATCTCCTTCGAGTCGGAAACCCTTGCGTCTTCTCCATGGATGATAGAACCAGAATGGACTTAAAACTTGAGGTCACCAGCTCACGTCCCACTAAGGGTGCCCAACATGCTCAATGTCACGGCGGTATTCACCTGCTCGCGCATGCTGTCATGTATGAGCGGTGGTGTCACGTATAAGATTGCTTTTTCACCTTTTTCGAGCTCCTCGCGGAACTGGTACGGCCAAGCATCGAGAACGAGCCGCACAAACGGAAGCGGCGGTCGCTGTACCAGGCACCCGCTTCCTGGAAAGGGAGGGGCCATTTTAGCTAGACCACACTCCACGACTGGGATCAAGAGGGGAGACGCCTGCGCCTTCCGCATTTGCAATAACGGTGCCGCAGCTCTCCGCTGCTGTTTTGAGCACGGATGTCCCTAAGCTGTTGCTGTCAGCCTTTAGCTTGTCAACTTTGTCAACCTTTTGTTCGTTTACTTTTAACCTTATATGCGGGGAGGGGTCCAGGGGACCGTTTGACCTAGCCTTTTGCCTTTCAGGCAGGCCTTTACGCTTTGCCGTGCTGTTGGGTGTTAGCATGTGGGAGTCTGAATGATTGCACTGATGTTCTTGGAAGTCGATTTCTAACCTTATGTTCTATACCAGTCGTGGAGGCCTTTCTGCATGGCTGTCTGTGTTTTTAGCAGCCATTCGGATTGTGCCGTGTGCCGGATGTCAGGACGTGGGGACCCCGGATGGTTTGTCTTAAATTATATGAGAGGGCGAATGAACAATCTCTTCATGGCGTTTTAATGGCGTAGTGTGCGCAGGTTTCTAACATTTTCTGTATTTCATGCGCCTTAGGCTGTTAAAAAGTTTTGTTTCACATTAATCACTTGTGACCATGAGCACTGCAAAGACATCGAGCATTATCCAATATACCCCAATGCTACTTAATCTGTACCTTCCGATATCGTCAAGGCCGGATATTTTCAGCGCAAACATTCTGTTTTATCAAGCAAAATACATTTCTATTGATACATTCCGCAGCCAAATAAATGGCCGTGTAGTTTTTTTAGGAACATACGGAATAAACTCCCCTGACCGCTACGCTCTGCGAGATAAGACTAGGTAATGGAACTAGCGCCTCCATTCTTGCCGATCAAGAACGTGTGGGCCTCTCGCAGAGCACCAAACTCCCGTTCGTTCATCCGCGCACCTGTTTAGCTGCCGCTGATTCCGTTCACGTCATCCGTGTATTTCCTCCATCAGTTCTCAGTTTTTCACATGCGTCTGCTCCGTCATGTGTAAAGCCGACATTATGTCACGCTGCGGTATACGGCAAGCGTGGCGGTGCCCCACGTACCACGCTGCTTCGTCGCGCCGTCTGCCCGTCCAGCCCTCGTGGAACGGTCTGTCTCGTGACACGCTGGGATGGCCTTCCGCGTCCTTAAGGAGAAATCTGATCACCGATACCGGCTTATGCCTGTGTGTCTGTGTTCCTAATTACGATGGCGGCCGCGGGCTCAGAGAGTCCGACCCCAGCTTTGAGAGCGTGGTCAGCTGGAGTGGCTCGGCCCGTCTTGGCCTGTTGGCGCGCTTTTTCAAAAGTTTGCGATCTTTGCAACCTAAGTCACTCGCCACTTATCGGTTGGGACACTGAGGGGCATCAGCAATCGGCCGGGAAGCGGTCAACGCCACCTTTCCCCAATTCGGCCTCGAAGACAGGTTGGGCCCGTGCCGATTACAGCTTAGGCCATGTGAACTGCGTCGGCAGAAAGGCCAGTTTTGGGCGTGATCAATATCGCCCCCTTTTCGTAATGATTTGTCCGCTGGCAGAAGCGAATAGACCATTCCAAGCGCTTCAGTTTAGTCAGTTACAGTGTTGACAGACTGTGCTGGGTTCAAGGGGAACCGACAGTTAAATCACCTGGGTTTTCACGTGACTCGCGGTCACAGACCATTGCACCCCGGTACCATGATTACTGCGCCTGCGCCTGAAAACCTCGCGAAAGAGGGGCATGCCAATGCGATAATACTGCCTGTTTGCATGTTTTCTCAAAGGCGATTGGCTTCATTTGCGTACGTCATGGTTTCCTGTTCGCTCTGATTGCACTCGCCTTTGTGCCTTTTGGCTCGCCCCACGCTGCAGGGAGCGTGTTACTGTTAATTGCAATATGATCGCAGCTGCGTACTGAATCTCATTCGTCTGTGTACGGCTCCAGCGTGAGGGATCCTGCGATGACGACGCAAAAAACCGAATATTCACCAACAGAGAGCATGCATTACTGATTGCAAAGTACCGTCTGTGCTACATGCGCAGACGTTGCACAAGACCTCGGCTTTTCCGTGTATGTGGTTGATAGCGTTAAAAGGAATTTTTCATATTTGAGGATATTTAAGCAAACATCAGATATGTTGATACAAGCTCCCTTAAACTATTGGCATCCTATGCAAGTGGAAAAGGCTGGTGTAGGCAGCACGATTCTCTGTTTAGTAAATGTACTGCTCAATGTGTCATGGTTTGATTACGTCATCGTTCCTTGCACAACATTGATTGATTGAGATCCAATTGATGGCAGTTGCGTCTGGAAATCGCGCTCACGAACGCTAGATATGAACGCCTGGGCAATGATGTTTTTGTTGACCTTGATCGCCGCATGGATTGTGGAATGGCAGGATTTGAATGACGTTATTATGATGTCTTGAATGCCAAGGTGACCTTGAAACACTCCCCGATATACCTTTCCCCATTTTCGTGGGCGTGTAGCTCAGAAACTAGAGGGGTCTAGGTCTTTAGAAGGGCAGTATTGTTCGCAGCACCGAAAAGTCGTCAAGATGGCTGTTTCAGTTCAAAACCCCATGTACATGTGGAACACTCTCTTTAATATATATGAAATGAATGTAAAAAGCAGCAGGCAGATGCCGAAAATTGGAGGATGAGAAACTGATAGAACCAGAGGATGGCTTGTCTGGGAGTCGGTGGGCAGGGTCGGGTGCCTCGAGACGTGACCACGTGACCCTGAGTGGCAGCCTTCGCGTGCCTCAAGACGTGACCACGTGACCGCGCTGGGCGGCAGGACACCGCTGATGCTGGCTGTGGAGAACGGCAGCGCGGAGCTGGTGCTGCTGCTGCTGGTGCACGGCGCCCGGCCGGGCCTGGCTGACGCCGAGGGACGCACGGCCCTGTTCCGAGCGGTGAGTACGCTGGAGACGGCGCACGTGACAGCATGCTCAGGCTGATCCTTTGTCGCCTGCTGAGATGTGCGAGGAGTGCTAGGTAACTGCCGCACATAGGTGAGTTTGCTATCTCATTGTCCGAACGGTTACCTAATGCATGTTTGATTTTGTGTAATACTGAACCCAGTAGGTTCAACTCCAGCCTGTTGCCATAACGTGAGGTTGACAAACTAGGCTGATATTGAACACTATGGTGGACATGGTGGGTTGCGATAACCACTTGGCCATTGTGTAAATTCGCAATGCAAGGGCTTTGCTGTGAATGTGTACTGTATATGGTATACACAGGCGATTCATTAATGCAGTGGGTCCGCCAACTTAACTTATAATACTGGGGGAACTCATGTAAAACCAAGACACAATGGTATCTGGGTTTTACAGCGCAAGGTAGGTTGGGCTAATTGCTGCAATAAATTATGACTCATTGTGTGGTTGAATGCGAATTTGAATGCACATTTCTGAGCTATTTTCGTGCTTCATTCACTTTTTGTCTTCTTTAAGTCTTTGTGCTTTTACCCTAAGCGTATTCTAGGCTAAACAATGCACGCCATTACAAGCATAGCGATTGCCAGCAAATCAAAGAACGCATTTTGAAGCAAATTTAATCGGCGCAGATCCCTTTGCCCCATGATGGGCTAACTGATTAGTTAGACGCCCTGATGAAGAACATTGTTGAGTGCGGGGGCGGCTCTGAGACCTGGAGATGGAGAACATTATTGAGAGCAGGGTAGGTCTGAGACCGGGAGGTGAAGAACATTTTTTAGAGCAGGGTAGGTCTGAGACCGGGAGATGAAGAACAATCTTGAGAGCGGGGTAGCCCTGAGACCGAGAGATGTAGAACATTTTTGAGAGCAGGGTAGGTCCGAGAGTGGAAGATGTAGAACATTCTTGAGAGCAGGGTAGGTCTGAGAGCGGGAGATGTAGAACATTCTTGAGGGCAGGGCAGGTCTGAGACCGGGAGATGTAGAACATTCTTAAGAGCAGGGTAGGTCTGAGACCGGGAGATGTAGAACATTGTTGAGAGCAGAGTAGGTCTGAGGCCGGGAGATGTAGAACATCCTTGAGAGCGGGGTAGGTCCGAGAGCGGGAGATGTAGAACATTCTTGAGAGCAGGGTAGGTCCGAGAGCGGGAAATGTAGAACATTCTTGAGAGCAGGGTAGGTCCGAGGGCGGGAAATGTAGAACATTCTTGAGAGCAGGGTAGGTCCGAGAGCGGGAAATGTAGAACATTCTTGAGAGTAGGGTAGGTCCGAGAGCGGGAAATGTAGAACATTCTTGAGAGCAGGGTAGGTCCGAGAGCGGGAAATGTAGAACATTCTTGAGAGCAGGGTAGGTCTGAGAGCGGGAGATGTAGAACATTCTTGAGAGCAGGGTAGGTCTGAGAGCGGGAGATGTAGAACATTCTTGAGAGCAGGGTAGGTCTGAGACCGGGAGAGCGCGAGTCGGCCGATGGAAGATACTGACCGAATCAGAGGTGACAAAAGCGTTAGCGAGAATGCGTAGGATGCAGGCTGCACCCTGTGGGTAAAGACAGACCGCTGTTTCCTGTCGAGACGGCAATGGCAGCAACCGTAATAGCGTAATGCGCCCCATTCGTTGAGCGTGGTTGAGATAGTGCACATCAGTCATCTGTGTGATACGCTGGGCCGCCCGCGGTCTTCGGAGAACTTTGTTGTGCAGTGGCCAGAAAACAAAACAAGGGCTACCGGTTTGTACGTGACACCGAGTGTGCGTTGGCATTCGCCGTACCGTCGAGAAAACGACGCTGACGGCCATGGCGAGGACTGGGTCCCCAAATCGCTAAAACTAAGACGAATTATAGTCAACTGATGGACAATAACTAGCTGGAGTCGTCCACGATATATGTGGCTAGAAATGTCTCCACTGACAGGATCGTTGCGGGTGCCAATGTAGGCCAATCGTATGCAGGATCGATGACAACCGCAACATCTATTTCTGCTCAGTCGGAAATGAAATATCCTTTAAGCAGACATATGGTGGTCTGCGGTGTGATTCTATTGCGTGAGCTTCGTTTCAGTGCATACTCGCATTTGATTAACCAAGGACCGTTCTACATTGTTTTGTTGGAGTTCAACTCTAGCAATGTCGTGCTCAGTGCCGTTAATGCGGGAAGACTTCGAATTTATTTTACGCCATCTCAGTGGGCAATAGCTCAAACATCTGGATTTGCACAAATAGCATGAATGCCGTTTTCATGATTATGACGTCCCTTATGTGAAGTGAATGTTTGGTGTCAGTGAATATCCTCCTGTGAATGTAAGCTCTCCCATTAGTATACCCTGGTAATTATCACCCTTACTTTGGTTTCAAATAGACCAGTCGCTAGAGTAAGTTGTGCGAGCAGCGTGACCGGAGTCCTCGGTGACGGGAGTCATTCTTGTTTGAAGATATTAAAGCAAGCATCACATGGGATGAAACAAGCGCATTTATGACTATTGATACACTTTTGAAGTGGAAAAGACTGTTCTTGACAGCACAATACTCTGCTTAGTAAACCTGCTCCTCAATGCGCCATGGTTTGACTACGTCATTGTACCGTGCACAACATTGATCAAGATCTTAGGCCGTTTTTTTTCTGGAAATCACGCTCACGGACATCAGATATGAACGCCTCGGTAGCCATTTTTTTTGGGGGGGCCCTGATCCTCTCATGGCTTATGAAGCGGCAGTATTGAGTGACGTTATTATGACGTCATGAATATCAAGGTGACTGAAGTACTCTCCCCATTATGCCTTTTTCCTTTTTCGCAGACGTGTAGCTCAGAAACTAGAGGGGCTTAGTCCTTAAGAATTGCAGAGTCGTGAACAGCACCGAGAGGTCCCCAAGCTTTTCAGCTTAAAACCCATACAAATGGGGTACACTCCCTTTAAACATCGATTGTTAGGCGTACACTCGCCCTGCACCCAACAGATCCAAAACGGAGTGTGTTACTCAGTTTGTCAGCGAAATAATGCTGCTGGTTTATAACGTCCCATGCAGGGCCATTGTGTGACGCCTGCGGTAAAGGCTGACTGGGAAATACAAGGCTCTCGAAGACGTAAGCACAGGCTTGCAAAAAACCGATGCTGCTGTTAACATGGACGGCTGCTCATTGTTGTGATATACAGAATAGCCACCCGCGAGTGCGCCTCCAGACGTAAGATGAAGAAATAAATGAACTCGGATCTCAAGGCCACCTTTCCGAAGCAGTTTCTAGCAGTTTAAGTTTCAGATTTCTACGAAAAAAAACAAGAAACAAAACAAAACACCATGGCCACTTTGCTTCCTAACCCCACTCGCAGACGAGCATCCGCGGTAACGTGTCGTGCCGTGACTCGAGGCCGCAGGGCTGGCCGAGACGCCATGACTCGAGCCCGCAGCGCTGGCCGAGACGGCGTGACTCGAGCCCGCAGGGCTGGCCGAGACGGCATGACTCGAGCCCGCAGCGCTGGCCGAGACGGCGTCCTGCTGCAGACGTGGAGCGCGCTCCGGGTCGGCCGGCGCGCCCGCGACTCCGGTCCCGGCCCCGGCCCCGGCCCCGGCCCCGGCCCCGGTCCCGGCCCCGGCCCCGGCCCCGGCCCCGGCCCTGGCCCCGGTCCCGGCCCGGTCCGCCAGCGTCGCTGCGGGACCAATCAGCGGCGCCATCGGAGTGTTAGGTGACCTCCATGCGTGCCGGACAATGGCCCGCGCCCGCCGTTGGGGGGCCTGGAACGGACCTCCACCGGTCTCCCGGGGGTGGTGCTGAGCGAGCGGCTGAGGTGGGAGAGCAACGCCAAAGCGGTGGTAGGGTTTTAATTTGTGCGTGGATGGAAAGGAAGTGGTGACTGAACGGCACATTTACGACGGAGGCGTAACGGCAGAAGTATTGTGTTCTTTGCAATGGGAGCTTTGCTCAAATGCTGTGCCGCTAAGCTGGTATGTGGTGGTGCTTCCTCGTTTTCATTAGGATTCATGTCAGAGCCAAGTGGAAATGCCGCACGGAAATATTTTGGTAGCGATTGTTTTGGCTGCCAATAGCAAATGGAAGCCGAAAAGAAAATGCATGTGAGTTACGATAAAATAATGCGACTATCCCCGTATGCAACCTTGTGAGAAATATGTCAGTCGCTTGTTGCCCCGCACTGGACGCTAGGCGAGGGCGTATACAGGACATCGTGAAATTTAGCAGCTCGCGCTCCCCCCCCCCCCCCCCAAAGTCCCGAAATACACGTGTGAATATTGGCCGCAGCTGACGGCCGCGTTTACTTCGAAAGCACGTTGAAGAACACAAGGAAGCACAAGGACGAACACACAACAACTGTTTAATGAAGCTGTGATTAAGGCACGAGCAGTTATTTGTACAGTACTGTACAGTTATTCACATTGCTGTCACTTGGCACTCTTGGTTTTGGAACTTCGGCCTTAATTTCCGTAGTTGTCTAGCAGTGGCCCGATGCGAGCAGTCTTCGGGTAAATGCATTATCTGCGACAAACCATACTGATGGAGGTTTGTCGGCTTTGGCACGCAGCGCTATTTGCGAATAGCTTTTGCTGGGCTACCCCAATTGCCAGATGTGTTCACCACCATGTCGTTGTAGCTACGCGTTAACATTATTTCCGATTTTCGACCGCTGAGAAATTGGTTATGAGAGTGGCCAACCTAAAACTTTCAGTCGGGAAGTCGATGGTTTTGTTATGAGGCACGGTTTGGGAACTGCGATCAAAGTTCACATAGCATGCGAATAATCTGATGGATGTTGGATACGATGAACCCGCCTCTACACCTGTGCAGTCGTGGCCCAGCCGTTCCCTGCCCAGGCGGCGCGGAGTTGTATTGGAGAGCGGTTATGAGTCGGACAGCGCTGGGATCGCTTGATGATTGTAGACGGCACATTCGTGTATACCGTGCAGTTAGTTTCACGTGCTCACATGCTCGGGTCGCGCGGATGTGACACCAGCCACTGAACACCCTCGAAAACCGCGGATTAATGGTGGCCGTTCGAGGGCGCGCATCGGCTCCACACAGCGACCTTCGGTACGTTTTTTGCTCTCTCCTCTGTCAAAACGTGTTGGTTTCTGTCGCCGGGTCCTACACCGTTGTCGGTTTGCAGCCCATTTACGACAGGTCACGCATGCGTAGACACGCGGTCATGCGTGCGTGTGTGGAAGTACGAGACCGCTAGACCGAGACCGCTGTTGCACGATGCAGAGTGGGAAGCCGTGTCTTAGCCTGGTCGGATCGTGACGCATGAGAGGGTGCGCCCAAACGTTCGATCGGGCTGCGCTGGCTGCCAGCTGGGATGTGACTCGTGTGTGCAAGAGTGTACGGGGCCTGGTGACTGGGATTCAACACTTCTTCGGTTGTGAGGTTGCTGGGAGGACGGGGTTCACCAGGTTACACTAGCGGAGTTGTGTCAGGGAAGAGCATGGCCACGGCTATCTGGTCTGTGGTAGTGGGTGTACCGGAAGGACAGGGTTCACCAGGCTACACTAGCGGAGTTGTGTCGGGGAGGAACACAGCCACAGCTATCGAGTCTGTGTTAGTGGGTGTGCCAGAAGGACAGGGTTCACCAGGCTACACTAGCGGAGTTGTGTCGGAGGAGCACAGCCACAGCTATCGGGTCTGTGTTAGTGGGTGTGCCAGAAGGACAGGGTTCACCAGGCTACACTAGCGGAGTTGTGTCAGGGAGGAGCATGGCCACGGCTATCGGGTCTGTGTTAGTGGGTGTGCCAGAAGGACAGGGTTCACCAGGCTACACTAGCGGAGTTGTGTCGGAGGAGCACAGCCACAGCTATCGAGTCTGTGTTAGTGGGGTGCCAGAAGGACAGGGTTCACCAGGCTACCACTAGCGGAGTTGTGTCAGGGAGAGCACAGCCACAGCTATCGGGTCTGTGCTAGTGGGTTGTACCGGAAGGACAGGTTCACCAGGCTACACTAGCGGAGTTGTGTCAGGGAGGAGCATGGCCACGGCTATCGAGTCTGTGTTAGTGGGCGTGCCCGGAAGGACAGGGTTCACCAGGCTACACTAGCGGAGTTGTGTCAGGGAGGAGCACAGCCACAGCTATCGAGTCTGTGTTAGTGGGTTGTGCCAGAAGGACAGGGTTCACCAGGTTTACACTAGCGGAGTTGTGTCAGGGAGGAGCATGGCCGCGGCTATCGGGTCTGTGTTAGTGGGTGTGCCAGGAGAGCGGGGTTCACCGACTGCACTAGCGGAGTTGTGTTAGGGAGGAGCATGGCCACAGCTATCCGGTCTGTGTTAGTGAGTGTGTCCGGCTCGTAAGCCAGTGAGGCATGAAGGAGGAGACTGCATGCTGCGTTCAGGGGGCGTCGCCGAAGTTTGACGCCGTAGTGGGGCCGTCGGTGGATGGAGGGTCCCGGCGAGCGTCCCGAACTAGTGCCCTTGGGGGAGATAGGTGATAACTCTTTCGGCTATTGATTGTCTGCGCACTCCACCGCACAAGGCGGCTCGTTGGTAGCTAAATAGCGTATAAATACCAGCGCCGCCCTGTTTGTCCGTGCACAGGCATCTGCCTGTCCAAATTGGGCACCCACGTGGCGGCCTGGCAACCCGGCTGAGAAGTGCGAGGTTTGAGCCCGTCTTGTTGCGGCGAAGTCCGCTTGTCAGGGGTGTCAATCTCTGTGCCCTGTTGGCGTGTCCGCCGACAGGCTAGCCATCCCAGCAGGCAGGAGCATGCCGTCGGTAGCAGTGTTCGTACCGTCCGGCTCGGCTTGCAGCAGAGCATTGCCAAACTTCTTAACGAGGCGTCCGACCTACGGAGCCAGCGTGCGTTTCCGTACCTGTGTCTCCTTCATGTTGCAGGTGGTCGTTGTCGTTCAGTTTTGTTTCAGCGGCCGGTGAGCTTCGGTAAAGGTCATGGATAGGCCGTTTCGATAGGCCGTTTTTTACTCTTCGCTGGTAGAAGCTACGCCCTGACACCCAAGAAACTGGGCGTCCGCACCAAACAGACGTCTTCAAATCGTTCTCCGATGTGAACGCACCAGGATAACAATGTCTGTCCGACTGCCATGCTGACCGAAGCAGCTGTCCCGAGCTGCCTACTGTCGGTATTTCAGAAGTCAAACTAAATGGACCCCGTTCAGAGTTCCCGAAGTGGCTCTCAGTTAGAAAATAGCCATACTCTGGCAACAGGCAGCAGACCGCCGAGCGAGCAGACCATGGGTGCATTCGCAGCGTACCAGCGATGCTCTTTGCTGCATAACGTCACATATAATCTTTGCCGGACGTGTTCGCAGCGAGTCTCATTTTTGTTTACATCTTCGTAGCTGTCGTAACAATAATTGCGCGCGTAAAGACACAAGTTTCTGTTTTGCGGGTACTTTAAGTGCTGTTAAGAATGGAAACTGCAAATTTTGCGTCTTGTGACGTGTAAACCACTTTTCTATTGCTCATGGTCCGTACTGGTTGTGTAAGTTGACCTCTTGTAACTGAATATGCTGCGGCGTGACTGTCTCATTCCGATCGAGTCGTGGAAAAAGGTTCTGCACGTCCGGCAGGGTCTCTACGGGGCGTCACGTAGAATATTTGTCGTGCGGGTCGCCGCGAATACACCCTGTGCCTCTTGCGTTGGCTTGGCCGTTTGTCGCTGAGTCGTTCTCCCGAGTATGAATCGTTTCTAGCACTTGAAACCTGCTCGTCCGTCGGAGCAACGGGCGGGGACGACGGTGTTGTCGACCTTGGGCAAGAAGCTGCCTATTCAGTTGGCTGCTGAGGGTCTACTCGAGGTGGTGATTAGGGCATCCATATTGCGGGTGCATTGCCACACGCCTGCCGTGGTCGTGTTGCCCTCCTACGGCAGTCAACGGAGCTGGCTGCTGGTGGTCGACGACGCCACGACCCCGACCCATTGCTATGACATTCGGAGCTCCATGCTCTGAAAGCGGTTTATTATGCCAGCCAGCCAAGCGCAAATGTAAACGAACTGTCGGCTGTTGCGGTTAACCAACACAGGTGAAGGAGCAGTAAAAGCTTATGTAATATATATAAAAGCTTTAATGACAAGGACGGCACTCGCTACCATTTATGTAGCACGTCAAAGTTTTGATACATTGTTGGTCATCAGGACACAAGGGTGCAAATGTTCAGTGAAATAAAACTATGTTTAACAGACTTCGCTAGACGAGACAGTGGTCATAGATCACACAATTAAACACGACTTTTTTGCGCGCAGACGGAACAGCGTGAAAAATGCAAAATCATATTACAAAAAATATTTTAGACTCCACACGAAAAGGCTACTTATAATCTGCGATGGACATGCTGACCCCATGCTATTGAATGGCGGATTCTTTTGGCAAACAGGAAGTGATTCGAAAATCTGAAAACCGAAAAAATTATTGCGACGCCCTGATACGGAAAACATTTAGTGGCCGTTTTCACGAAAGATTGCGATGCAAACCTTTTTGGACTTCTGACAGTTGTCAGCGCTTATTTTCTTACCACGCACGTTTTATCAGCGATTTTCTTCTAGAAATGTTTCGCAGAGATATAAAAACATGTCTGCGAGGGTGCATAATGTAATACAATTTTGGTTTACCCCCCTTCAGCGAGATCAGGTTTTTGTAGACTGGTGTGCTGCCATATCTCTTTCTTCCGAAACTTCAAAACGTTGAAGAACACTCCGTGGCAACTTTGACGCAGAGGTGCCAAAGCAAACTAATATCCTTGAGACGTCGCTTTCCATAGACGTGCGGTAGAACTTACAGTACTCAGAGATTACTTATAGTACTGGCAGAGCTTACAGGGACTTACGCACCGTAATGTGATCCAAAATGAAAGGTCCTTGAATGAAATGATGCTCAGAGCCCGCTGTGCTCCACACAGCACCGGCGTAAACAATAACGGAGCAGCCGGCACCAGCGGTCTCGACCGATGCACATTGCTGATTGCCATGCCTAGTATTTGCCCAGAATTTGGGTGAATTGAAGGATATGAGCTGATTTAGGAAGGGTCTTGTTCAATATAGTAAACTTTTCCTTATTTGGATGCTTGTGCTTCAGCGATTGCATGTGGATCGAATTGCATGAAAAGTATTTTCCTCGGTTAAGTGTCAAGTATGTACTAAAACTTTGTAGAAGCATCTTACAGGCGTTCTTAAAACATTTCAGTGCAATAATCCATCGTGAAAACGGCTAATGTTAAAGTGAATACCGCACACAAACTAGTGGTTTTGGATGGACGAAGTGTCTGGGTTAGAAGAATGTCACCTGTGCGGTCAGACCTTCCTAAATGCTGCTCCAGTCTGCAGCGCAAAATACGGATGGTTAGACCCACGCAAGATGCTCTACATGAAGCACAACAATAGGTATAAACGACTGCAGATACAAAATTTGGAAAGGACCCCAGTGACAGAATGCTTGGACTGCTTGTCTTTTAACTTGGAGAAAGATCCAAAGGTGAAAAAGTTGCTAATATGATTCTTGGGGACAGAAAAGGGTAAAATTTTGAAGTAAGTTCGCAAGCTCGCTTTTCATTTGTATGTACTGCTTTCCAGAATTGAGGAATGACAAAGTTCTCTTTAGTCATAGGACTTTTTGAACGGCGGGAACTTTTAGATATTGTTTATCTAAGAAGCTCTCGATGGGTTTAAAGCATTCACGGTCGAAATTAGAAAACCACGTCCTTGAAGGAATTATATGAGCAGATCATGTTTGGTATGTGATCATAGTTGGATCCTGAACCGAAAGCTTTGTAAATAGCTGTGTTTATGCCCCACGGCTTAAAAGCGTCGGGAATGCACGAGGAAAGCTCGATCCAAGACCAGTGAACGTAGACTTTCTGCAGGCAGAAGTTTCAGATTTACCGTGTAACTTTTGAACTCGCACATCAAGTAAAGGCAAGGAGCCCATTTTATACTCCTCCTCTTTTGCAAAGCTTTATGTTAGGATGTTGAACATTCAGTTCAGTGAAAATTGGTCAATATGGGACCGACGGCGAAACAACAGAAAGTAGTCGTTGGTATATCACTGACAATGCTGGTTGAAAGTTGAGGGGGCTGTTGGATAGCCAGTCTTTTCTTGGAAGCACATAACGTTATCAACAAAAGTGGACCCAAGTGGGAGTTCCATGTGAATTTGAACGCGTCATATGACGTCATGCAGTGGCCGCCTTTAATTCAGGCAACTCTCGGGCCAAAACAACTTTTTGATGATTCATTCACTCATTCGCTTTACATCATGACAGTTCATGGCTGAGTGTAAGCAAAGTCCAATACATAGCACGCCACGTGACCCCGGTGTACCCGACATGACCTGTCAACCGTAATAGGCAGCTGAAAAATGTCAGTTGCTTATCTGTCAGAAAATATCAGTCAGAAAATAATCATGGAAACGTTTTGCAAATGCTAAAACACGAATCAAAGACGGTAGCCCGAACAGTTATTCCTTTCGTAATCAGATGCCACTCTTTTATTGGAGCAATCCCTTAAAAGGAATGTGCCACCTTGAAGATATTGAAGCAAGCACCAGATATGGTGAAATAAGCTCATTCATAATTATTAGAATGCCTTTTAAATGGAAAAGACTGCTCTAGACAACATAACTTACCTATGTAGTAAATATGCTCCCTGATACGTCATTGTTTGATTGCCTTACCGTACCCTGCGAAGTTGCGTTATCTTACCCTGCAATTGAACGTGAGCCAGTTGGCGACCATTTAATCTGGAAATCGTGCTCACGAACGCCAAATATGAACGATTTGACAATTATACTGTCTTGGCATTCGTCGCCGTCTGGCAGTGGAATGGCAGGATTCAAATGTGGTTTTTATGGCGTCGTGGATGCCTGGGTGACCTTGAGATAGTTGCATGAGGAAGTCTGCGCGCCTCCGCGGGCGTGTACCTCCGAAATTATGGAGGTTTAAGTTTAAGCAGGGCAAGGGTGTGAAATACTCCGGATGATCTTCAAGATGTTATTTCAGCTCTAAACCTGATACAAATGTGGAACATTCCTTTAAATATCTCTACAATCGTTTTAATGATGCCATTTCAGCCAAGCAGTTTTCCTTGGTAAAATTGTCTAGCATTTTAACGATCTCAATAAGTTTTTTTTTCGTTATTCAATTAATCGTTCTTCGCGAATTCAGCAGAAAATCAGTGATCACTGTGCTGTTAGTCTGGTGGCAAACGCATTGCTAGATGATGTATGGAAAACGCATTGCTGGATGAAAAAAACAGTGCATTACTGGATGATGCGGCACAATCACGACATGGTTGGGATTTTCCTGAAATGATCCAGTGCCAAATTACTGGAAAGGGCCAGATAACAGCGATGCAAATTGCAAGGCTAAATATTGTCAATCGTATTACAGGCTTCAGGGCTACCAAGCTGTCGTGAGCCCCCAGACCGGCCCAGCGGGCTCTCCCGGGGTGTCGCAGTCTGGTGACCCATGCCGTCTCTGCTTGTGCCGGCCTGGCTGAAATGTCAGCCGTCCACCTCGGCCCGGTCAGTTGACGCTCGGTTATCGGTCGCGTCCGAAAGCAGGCTCCTCCGCGGCTGTCGGGCATGCATCCGGCCCGTAGCGGACGTTAGCAGCTATTGGGAACGCTCTCGCATCGCAGATTACGGATTCAGGCAACCGAACGCGGGTGCAATCAGCCCCACTGCTATCTCCAAGCCGGCACTGAAAGCTGCGGCGTCCCCGCCGCTCTGCCGTGCGCGCGCGAGTTCACACGGTCGGTGCCTCCGCCGCGCGCGGCAACAGGCCACTGACCGGCTCGTGGCGGTGCACCCGCTGTCGGCAGGCGAGGCTAAATGCGTGCGCCTCGTGGTGCCGCGGCTGTCCACACGGTGTGGACATAAAGAGACGGGAGTCTGCTCTTCAGCTTGAAAACGCCTCGCGTCTGTCAGATGCCATCCTTTTTTGAGGATATCAGTATGCTATGCAGCAGCCCCGCGAGTTTGGCGGGTCTCGTCAGCTTCTGCAAGTGGAGAGGAGGGGCGGGTTTATGCCCTCTGCTGCTCCCACAACCGAGGCTATAGAACGAATTTTATAGAGCGATGACAGCCTTTCTCGTGGTCTACAAATTCTGCGACGCCCATTTAAGTTGAGTGGTGCGGCTAACTGTGTGGCGCGCCCAAATGGCATCATGCCGCATTTGATAAAACTATTATTTATTATTTAATCATAGTGTTTATATTACTAATGTGTATTCGTGAACCACTAGCTGGCTGGCCTGCTATGCCATTAGCACGCATGTGGTGGATCAGGTATACAAATGGTTTAACATCGAGCTGTGGCCTGGCAAGAGACAAAAGGGAAAGCTTGGTGGAGCGTGGCCAGCGGCTGGTCTTCAAACCGTGACGCATCGCTTTACATCTGGAATCAATCTCGCACGTGGCTCTGTAATGCACGAGGCTGACACATGTCACACGTCCTGAGTTGGTGATATAAGATGGGGAAGTATTCAAAACACGTAGCAAACAGGGCTAATGGTGTTATGAGGACCCTTGAGGAAGCATTGTCCACTCCCAACGCTTAATGGCTATGTTCCATTGAACCAAGCATTTTTTCGGACCTTAAATGCGGCCTGATTTTGCGAAGCTATGGATCGGTGAAGGAAGTAGCAGACGAAGCTTGTGAACGTGTGATGCAAAAAACACATACGTGCAATGCGTAATGATCACTTCTCCCATTTTATAAAACAGATAATTGTCTCGGGTAAGACCGTAGGTCGAGGTAGTGTGAGGAAATTTATGGTAAGGAATTCTCAACTTCAGCTCAATTGAACAACCAAAAACTGCTCACTGGGCTGTGTCGCTTTCTTTCAAGTTGTTCTTTTTCAGCCAAGGCATAGTTTGCAACGTATGACATGCGGTCTATGATCAAGGGTTAGTTTTTGCATCATCGCAGTATGAACAACATTTGGCCCCTCCCCCTTCCCCCTCACCCCAGTTCGTTAACGGAGGAAAAATGACATAAGCCAATAAGGAAAAATGTACAGCACGGGCCGAAACCGGCTTAACTACCGGCGCCGCAGCCCCACTGCGGCGTGATGATAACACCGGCGAGAGAAAGAACGGACACTCAAGTGGGCAGCTGGGCGCGTGCGCCATGCGCGAGCCAGGGGTCATCCCGCTTTGGGATGATGTCAAGGTCTCACGTCAGAGTGTAGTTGCAGGAAGACCTGAGAGAGGCGCGAAACCAGCCGCACGCTGTAACGACACAACGCCTGTATATATCGACACAGCGCCTGCTGACAACTTCAGCGATCGACCGGAAAGTGGGCAGTATCGCTTTTTCTAAACAGGTCGTTCGTCAACGACTTCGCCTTCTGAAACGCCAAGGCAGGACATGCCTTCAGCCAGGTAGCTGGAAAGTACCCGATGTGCTTCGTGGCAAGCTAACGACCTAACGAACATCTTAGTCTTCGCAACACCCATAAAAGACGGTCATTCCAATAAGATTCTGATAAGATTCCTTTGTATGGGGTTCCCCCGAGAACATCTGGCTACTTTCGCAAGATCTTCGTATCGCGCGTATGATCACAGCCATCAGGTATGTCATTACCCCGTACTTTCAACGGCGCTCGAGACGTCTTGTCGGTATTAGTTTTATGAGGATATCGCTATACTCCTCCGAGCAGTGTTTTGGCATTCGTTCCGTGTGCTTCGTGGCATGCGGTCTATCGGTTATTGCATGGAGAAATGGTAGAATTGATTTTGATTGCATTTGTAAAAACTGTGTCTTTATTCTTCTGAAAGAGGGTTGATGAACCCAAATGCTGCTGAAAATATTCCGTCAACTCCTCAGCACGAGGGGCTATGAATATTGGACCGTGGTATGGGCTGCTGACTCCTTCATTGTTGTTAAGGCAACATCGAAAGGACGTTGATATATTTAATGCTATTTTTCACATTGGTCAGATTGTGTGGTGTTTCATGTTGCTCACGGTCAGTTGTAAGGCGGTTTGGACTGCATTTGAATAGGTTTGCACGCTCTTTCTTTCAAACGGCATTGATGAAGCGAATGTATGTTCATCTTTTTGCTTCCATGACGCGTACTTACTTCTGATTCTGGGCGCAAAAAGTGGAGTGACCGCGAAATAATCGCATGTATTCAAATAGATTTCAAACCCACTTCCAATTCGTCGAGGAAATATGCAACTGCGCACACGGCCAATGTGTAATTTCTTTCTCTAGTGCTGCTGGCAGCAGCGTTTAGTCTCTTACCAGCCACCTTGGATGTACTGCCGGTTCGTCTCCTTTCGCACGGCCCGAGCCCATAAGCGCTGAGATTCATCTCTGGCTGGGGTGACAAAGGCAGACCTTTCGCACGGCCCGAGCCCATAAGCGCTGAGGTTCGTCTCTGGCTGGGGTGACAAAGGCAGACCTTTCGCACGGCCGGAGCCCATAAGCGCTGATCGAAATTGGCGGGTGGCTGTGTGCCGCCTCTTCGCCGGCGGGCCGCCACGGAGGCCACCGGCGGGTCCGGTGCCAAACGGTGATGGCCGCGGCCGCGCACGATCAATGCTATCCAGTTGAGACAGGCGCCCTCGACTCGAACGGTGCCAAAGTTTGAGTGGTGCTGCTGCCTCGTGCCAACTCAGCGCCAGCCGGTCTTCTTAATTATCTCAGCCGATATGTTGTAAGCCTGGCAGGAGACATGCCAGATATGGATTTACTCGCTTTGTGGAAGCATTATGGATGTTGTTGGCTGGTTTGTGCTGCTCACTAATGCATAGGAGGATCATTGCGTGCATACGGTCATGTGGTGCATTATCGTGGGGTTGTCAAAACCGAGCGAGACGTGCGGTTGAAATCAGGTGTTCGCCATCTCGTCAGTCGTCTTGTCATACTTGCAAAGTGCCTTGTCACGATGCTTCAGCTCAATTTATAGGGAAGCATGTCGTGAACACATCTGGGATACGTTTGTGGCTTCATCAATACTAAAAAGTTATTCCATTGCTACACTGTCCTAAACCTCCCTTTGTAATCTCGGAATGGAACAAGGCGGATCCAATTGCTCAGACGGGTGTGAGCGTCTCCAATACATGTGGTTGGCGTTTTTGCTGACTGCGCCAAAAAAAGGTTCATGCGGGTTCTGGTATGACTGGCGCGTGTTACTGTTCGCGTTTGTTTGTGTTAGTGCGTGTTTGTGCACGTTTTGCGTTTGCCTTCGTGGTGACGTGACGCGGCGTTGGTGTGGGATTGAACGGGTCAACTAGTGATGCGTGACGGCTCGCGAGACGGCGTGACGCA
>NW_023597034.1:3437988-3468285 GCF_011947565.3 Pollicipes pollicipes
CGTCGGAGGACTGGGGCGCCGGCTTTATGAACGCAGGCCCAATGGGCTTCCGGCCCAGGTTCCCGGGAGGACCCGGTTTCAACCCACGCATGATGGGCATGATGCGGCCGGGCATGCGCGGTCCGCGGCCCGGTTGGCGAGGCCCCTGGCCGCCCATGATGCGCGGTCCCCGGCCGGGCATGCCGTTTCCAGGCATGAGGCCCGCCGGCCCATGGCCCGGTATGCACAGGGGTCCATTCCGGCCCGGCGTGCCGGGCGGCCCGTGGCGCGGCCCCCGGCCCGGGATGCCCGGGGGCCCCGGGCCGGGTATGCCCGGCCCTGGAGGTCCGAGCCCCGCGGGGCCGGGCGGCGCGGGCGAGGCAGGGGACTCCGCCACGGGCAAGTCAAGCACCACCGGAGCAGGAGCGGCAAAAGGCACGGACACGGCGTCGGCTCGGGGCGTTGGACCTGCCGTGTCAGGACATAAGCCGCCGCCTGAGTCGAAAGGCCCGGACCTGGGAGCTGCCGAACCCGATGGGTCTGTGGAGCAGAAAGGCGCCGGACCTGGAGGTGTGCACAGCTCTGGGCAGAAGCCGGCCGGGGGCGCGGCGCAGGAAGAGGAGGGCGACGACGCGGAGCCGCCCGTGCCCGGACTGGGGCCGGCCGTGGCTGTAAAGGCCACGCCGCCGGCCACAGCGTTGGCCGCACAGGCCGCCGGCCCGACGGCGGCGGCGCCACGGCCGGCAGCGCACGGCGCGCCCTCGGGGCCGAGACCTGCCGGGTCAGGCGGTCCGCCACCCGGAGTACAGGGAGGCCCAGCAACAGGGCTACAAGCAGGCCCACGACCTTTATTAGATGGAGCTTCAGGGCGTGGAATGCAGGGAGGCCCACGACCGCTAGTGCCGGGAGGGCCACGGCCTGGAATGCAGGGAGGTCCAGGACCAGGAATGCAGGGAGGTCCAGGACCTGGAATGCAAGGAGGCCCACGACCAGGAATGCAGGGAGGTCTAGGACCTGGAATGCAAGGAGGCCCACGGCCAGGAATGCAAGGAGGCCCACGACCTGGAATGCAGGGAGGTCCAGGACCAGGAATGCAAGGGGGCGCACAACCAGGAATGCAGGGAGGACCAAGAATGCAGGGAGGTCTAGGGTCTGGAATGCAAGGAGGCCCACGACCAGGAATGCAGGGAGGTCCAGGACCTGCAATGCAAGGAGGCCCACGGCCAGGAATGCAAGGAGGCCCACGACCAGGAATACAAGGAGGCCCACGACCAGGAATGCAGGGAGGTGCAAGACCAGGAATGCAGGGGAGGCCCACGTCCAGGAATGCAGGGTGTCCCCTCAGCGGCCGGACCTGGTGGCTCCTGGTCTGGTGCACCAGGGGGTACGCAGCCTTTCGGGCAGCCTGCTGGACAGCCTGGCATCGCTGCAGGTCCGCACATGATGGCAGCAGGCGCCCAAGGGTGGCAGGCCGCGGGGGCGACTGGGCCGACAACGCCCGGGTACCCGCAGACGTCCGGCGAAGGCTACGGCCAGACAGGTCGCGCCGGGATACCCTCAAGCGGGCGTGCCGGGGTATTCTCAGACGGGTGTGACCGGCGGCACCGACGGGTTCGTGACGGGATACCCCCAGACGAGCGCGCAGGGTCCGCAGGTGGCCGCGGCCGGACAACATCAGCTGGGCGCCTCAGGCTACCCGCCGTCTGCGGCGGCGCCGGGCCCGGCCGCCGCGCAGGGGAGCGGCTGCGGGTCGGCGGAGCCGGAGCTGACCTTCCTGGACAACCACCCTGACTGCGCGCTGGTCGGTGAGTGAGCGGCGCCGCGCTCCGCTCCGGGGCCGGACGTCCTCGAATTCCGCCGTGGAATGTGAGGTGGGCGGCATGCCGGGACGTTGCCGATAACGGCCACTGACGGGGAAGCAGACGCAATCTGCCGCGCGTTTTCGTTAGGAGGGGTACTCTGGAGCTGTGCGATATTGTCTGATATAGGTGGGCCGCTCGTATTGCTGCCGTCATCGATTTGTTGCCCGCAGACATTGTCCTGATTTCTTATTTGGTTCACATGTTGGGAATTCGGCGGCATGCACAGCGCGGAGGCGTGGATGCCCCTGCTGTGGGCGATGTGACGGAACCGGCCGGGCCGGCTGCTCCTCCCCCTCGCCGTCCCCCCTGACACGTGACCGCTGGTCCGCCGACAGGCACCGAGTTCATGCTGCTGGTGAACGCCAGCTTCTCCAACTACTTCGTCTGCACCATGTGCTTCCGCCGCATGAACGACGAGGCGGAGGCGATCGCCCACCTGCAGACGCCGTTCCACCGCACCATGTACCTGGTACGGCGGCGCAACCGGCCTCGCTCGCTGGGCGGCCGAGTGTGCGCCTCTCCGGGCTGTGAGTGGGTGGCGTACGCTCGGGCGCCAGCGCCTCTCCGGGCTGGGAGTGGGCTGTACCATGACGCGCGCTCGGTCCCGGCAGGGGCGCAGGACGGCTGCAGGTGTGGCCGCGTCATGAGGCGCACGCTCGGGCGCAGGACGGCTGCAGGTGTGACCGCGTCATGGAGCGTGCGTCATGTTCCGTTGTGTCGGTGTGGGAGCGCGGCTGCGAGGACGACGCCTCCTGCGCGGCCCGCGCCCATGTGCCGCGCCACCCGCCCGTGAACGGTGCTGGCGTCGGTGCCTCGCGCGCGTGGCCCCTGTGTTCCTTGCCATTCGCCCCACGGTGCCCCTGCGCCGGTCGGTGCCTCGCGCGCGTGGCCCCTGTGCTCCTTGCCATTCGCCCCACGGTGCCCCTGCGCCGGTCGGTGCATCGCGCGCGTGGCCCCTGTGCTCCTCGCCATTCGCCCGACGGTGCCCCCTGCGCCGGTTGGTGCCTCGCGCGCGTGGCCCCTGTGCTCCTTGCCATCCGCCCGACGGTGCCCCTGCGCCGGCCGGCGCCGGTCTGAGCGCGTCGGTCCGCCGTGTCCGCAGGAGCGCTACTTCCCGCGCGCCTTCAAGCGGCTGGGCGAGGGCCTGACGAGCAGCCAGCGGCCCTGGACGGCCGCCACCTTCCAGCAGCTGGAGGTCATCTGCACCCGCATCCAGGAGCGCTACGGCCGCATGGCGCCCGGCATCGTGGACGAGGCCAAGTTCCTGACCGATGCTCTGTCGCTCAAGCGCATCATCGACGAGCGCTCCCACTTCTAGTGAGTCGCTGGGGCGAGGGGTAGAGGCACGGCGCTTGACGTGGGGTCGTGCAAGTCTTTGGTTGGTTGGCACGTGTTGCGGGATGCACATTGCCCTGTATGCGTTGGTCGCACGGACAGGGCGTTTGTAAGCTCCTACCACGGCTGGATGCACATTCAGATCGGGGCCGCGTATCGAGTGAGTTTCTAGTAAAGCTAAGCAGTAATTGTAAAGCTATAGTGCCCTCGCCCGGCCAATAGTGTTTTTGACGAGCTGACATGGAGCTTGACGAGCGGTCCCCGCGCCTCCTGCCAGGTAAAGCCGTAGTGCCCCCGCCCGGCCAATAGTGCTTTTGACGAGCTCACATGGAGCTTGACGAGCGGTCCCCGCCCCTCCTGCCAGGTTGAGATGAGATTTTCAGCGACAAGTAACACGATTAGTTAAAAGTTGTGTGGCACTATGTATCGTCAAAACGCTTATATGCTGATTGTTAGATCGGAGACACAAAAGTGTCACGCGGTCAACGCGACCTTAAGCAGTTGCTTTCATCAGGATGTTGCATGGGGCGGGGTATCTCTGCGACGTCAGTTTGTGTTATGTGATTTCTGCCACTTTGTTTTGAAATAGTCATACAATATCACCACATTTGCGTCCCCATTGGCTTAAGAAGAGAAACGCGAAGAGTTCAAAATACGACAAGGCTGAAGACCTGGATGGGTTGGGCACCGGCCCAGGTCTTGACGAACGGGCGTCGCAGAAAGATAATACTAGCACTTAGGGGAGAAACGGACTGTCCTGCTGGCAAAAGTGTGTGTCATGGTGTGTGGGCGACTGCGCAGTCGCGCGCAAACCTCGGGCTCGCCGTTTTCGCGCGTTTTTGATGATTCGTGTGGGGTGTTGGCAGCCCTAGCTGGTAGAAGCGCGGACACAGCCGCGCGGTGAGTGAGCATCCGCTCTGCGAGTCATGCGGTCACACTGTCCATTATCGGCCGGCACGCTGTCCGAGTCATCAGAGCGCCGGTGGCAGCCCGAAAAAAAAACACCAATGTCGCCTAGTGCGAAACCGGCTCTGAGCGCGGCACGTCATGGCCCAGGCCAAGAGAGGCTGGACCATCCGAACCGCATTAGCGTTAAGTCAGGCTGGTTGCGACTGCGTGGGCGGCGCGAACGGCTCCTCCTCGCGCTCCCCGCACCGCTGCGGCCGGTCCGTGCGGCCGGCGGCGCCCGCGTCTGACCGCTCCGCCCGGGCCCGCAGTGAGACGCACGACATCAGCTACTTCGATCTGCCTTACCCGTTTTTTGGTCCGGCGCTGACGCCCGAACAGATGCCTCGCCTCAACGTTGGCACCGTGCAGACGATGACGTCCTGTGCCGGTATGTGGGCGGCGCGCCGGCTGGGGGCGGCCGCACGGCGGTGCTCGTGATGTGGTGCCGTGCCGCCGACGAGCGGGAGCGGGGTCTGTGGCTGCTGGGCTTTAAGGGATAGATTTGCAGATAACTTATCGCGTGTTTTTTAACTGAGAGAGCCGGGTTGTTATGTGCGAGGAGATCTTAGCATTTTCAACTTCTTTGTCCTCGGAGCGTGGATAGGTCCAGTTCTTTAATTGAACGGAATTTGTTCACCAGCTTATTGGAAACCAGGATGCTTGAAAGCAGCACGAAAAGTGTCACGTGACCAGGAATGACCACACTAAGTGTCGTTGGTCTGCCTTCCTGCCAGTGTTGGCTGTCGATCGTTGAAATATGCCGCCGTGTGCAAGATGGCGACGGCGCAAATCATTTCGGGACATTTAGATGATCCTCGCACCTGATTATAAAAAAAACGAAAGAATAGCGTGACCGCGTCGGGCATTCACTGTGTAATCATGTTCGCCGTTTTCTGATTGCTTGTTGGGATGAACAGGTTCCTTTTGAGAGATAAGACCTAGCAAAAACTAGGTTTTGCGTTGAAGACAACGAGTAGTAGCATGTTTTCATTCCCTTAGGGGCTTGTTTTTGTGCAGTTTTCTCTTTTCACAGTTCATGATGAAAATGAATATGCGCTAGTGTTTTTTGTTTCATTTCAAAGTGCCTGATTTCGGACGGTGCGGGCGGCGGTAGTGCGACCAGTTGCGGCAGCTGCCAATAGCGCCTGGTAGACTCGCCAGGTACGGGGCTAGTAGCGGTACGGTGCCGGCTCTCGTCCGTCGCTGATATGCGTGCCGACTCCCGAGACTGCGGCGTGCGGCCGCCCGACCGGACCGGACCCGTGTCATCGCACCGCCGTCGTGTCCTCAGCGGGCGGCGCTGCACCGCCGAGCGCGACGGCTCCTCCGACGGCGGCACCTGCGATGGCGGGACCTCCGATGGCGGGGCCTCCGATGGCGGGGCCGCCGCCGATGACGGTACCGCCGCCGGTGGCGGGGCTCGGCGCGACGGGCGTTCCTCCGTCGGTGGATGAGGCGCTGGGCTCGCTGCACCTGCCGCCGCCGGGCCTGACGCACGGGCCCGTGCACATGTGGCCCACCCAGCCGCCACCGGCTGCCGCCGCCGCCACCCTCCCCTCCGAGCCGCAGGACTACCGCGACAACGGAAAGACCCACGAGCAGGTGGAGCGGGAGAAGAAGATCATCGAGTCCGAGATCAAGAGGTGGGTGTGAGCTGGCTAGCCGCGGACGGCGGACGGCGGACGGCGGACGGCGGACGGGCCGCGCCGCGCCAGGGTCCGGGTGGGCGGCGCACTTCGCCGAACCAGCTCCCGTGGCGCGGCTGGGCTAGTGACTTGCCACTTCTGGGATCACGCTGTTTCTCTGGTCGCTCCCCTATCGTTTTCCGTTCCGTTGCTCGTGGTTCCGTGCAGGATGTCGCGGCGTTTTCCTGGGCATCCCTTTTGGATGTGTTCAAGGATGGCAGACGAGCAAGCCATCCCGGCTGGAAGTTTTGTATTCTGCTATGGTGGTTGTACAACTCGGCTCAGCGTAACTGCGGTCTTGTGTACAGCACGCCCCACTTGGTCTAAACCACGTCGTGTCTTTTGTCACCAGGTGGCGGGAGGAGACAGCCACAGCGTCGACGGTGATCGAGAAGAAGACTATCGCCGACATTAACCTCAGGTCGGTCCTGGCTCGTCAGCGGTGCCGCACGTGATCAGGCCGGCTGTGTTATGGCACCGGTTGTTTGCGCGTGCCAGTCGTGCTGCGCCGTCGCCATGGCACAGTGCCTGGTTATGCGCGTATTCACGTCGTGCTCTGTAGTGCGAGCGGCAGCCTGGCAGTGCAGAGATGCGTAGGGCTGGCGAGCGGCCGCGGGGCTCGAGTCGCTGGTTGGTTCCGTGGCTGGTGGTATGGTGCGGATGCTGCGGCCTTGTGGCGAGTGCGCCTTCGCCCTATGGGATGCGACAGTGATCTTGTCTCTCTTCTCCAGGCCCAAAGACCCCATCGAGGCAAGATATTACGAGGCTGCCAAAAGGAAGGCCAAGGAAATGGAAGAGAAAGAGGAAGGCAAAAACAAGACGGAGAAGAAGGGCAAGTCCGAAGGAAAGCATGATGAGAAGAAAGGAAAAACCGACATCAAGCAGGATGAAAAGAGCAAAGAAGAACCCAAGAAGTCCTCAAGGGAGGCGGAAAATAAAGAAAGCAAGCAGGCACGCAGCAAAAAGGAAACACCGGACAGCAAGGAAACGAAAGAGAACAAGCTTCCGAAAACAAATGAAGTCAACCCTAAAAAATCTGCCATTGAGAAAGGTACGTGGATGATGCGGCCACCGGCAGCGTTATGACGTGAAGAGGGTGAGTGACGGCCATTGTTAAGTGATAACAACGCTCAGATAGAGACACATAGGGGAGCGTCATAGGGGAGCATTACTTTAGAGAAAAGCTTTAATGGCTGGTTGACATTGTTTTTGTCGGGTGCGGAGAGCCAGGATTCGTGTACCTGCCGCCGTCGATTTGCGTGTATTGTCCTGGTTGGGTAGCAGGCGTCCATGCGCGGAAACTGCCGACGCCTCTGGTAACTGCCGACTGCCGACTGTCTGGTAAACTGCCGACTGCTGCGGCTGGTAACTGCCGACGCGTCTGGCTGCTCGCGTCCTGTGTCCACCTAACGGCGGCATCTCTGCGGCAGGCGGCGTGCCGGCCGGGGGTGACCAGATTGCCGTGATGGAGCTCATCACCTCGGACGAGGACAGCGACCAGATGAACATTCCTGACGAAGTTGAGCCGAAGAAGGTGGTGCGGCGCCGGCCGGGCTCCCGCGAGCGGCGCCACTCACCGCCGCCGACCACCGCCTGGCGCGACCGCTGGCGACGCTCGCCCTCCCGCGAGCTGCAGCTGGCCAGCCGGCACCACTGGGTGCGCTCGCGGTCGCGCTCGCGCGAACGCGGCCGCCGCCTGGCCGAGCGCGGTCGTCGCTCGCGCGAGCGCTCGCGAGAGCGCTCGCGCCACACGCGCTCTCGCTCGCGGGAGCGGCGCGATCACGGCCGGCGCTCGCGGTCTCGCGAGCGGCGCGACCGGCGCCGAGCTGACTCGCCGCCGGGGCGCGGCCGCGGCTCGTCGGCGTCATATTCTGAGCTGCGAGAGCGGCGATTCAAGTTCGAGCGTCTGGAGAAGAACCTGCTGGGCCGGCTGGCCACCAAGAAGGCGGTATTCGACCGGCGGCCGGAGGATCACCCCGACTACGCGGCCGAGTGGAAGAAGTTCTGGGAGCGGCGCTACAAGGAGGTGCAGCGTGAGGGCAAGAACCCTGACACGTACGAGTACACACCCGAGTGGAAGACCGCCTGGGAAGAGTACATTGACGAGCTGTTCGTGCGCGAGCGCCACGAGAAGCGCCAGGAGCTGCTGGCCCAGTACGACTTGATCGAAGACGAGGACGGCGCGCTGGTGGACGCGCTGGGCGCGGCGCGGCGGGCCGACAGCCCGTGGGAGTCCGGCCGCAGCCGCGGGCGCTCGGCCTCCACCGAGATCGACCACCGTCAGCTCTCCTGCAACCCGTCACCGCCGGGAGCGATGACGCTGGAGCGTCCCGACACGGGTGTGTCGACGCTGTCGGCCTCGTCGGCGGGCGAGGCGGCGCGTGCGATGGCGCGGCCCACCAAGGTGGACCTGCCGTCGGTGCTGCGCGTGCTGACGGCGCTCGAGGATCAGCTGGGCTCGTTCGCCGGCCCAACCAACGCGCTGCTGACGCAAGCGGTGGCTGCCGAGCGGCTGCAGCCGGGCAGCTCTGTCCAGCTGATCGCCGTCACCAACAACGTACTGCTCATGGACACGCTCAAGGAGAAGCTGAAGGGCCAGATTGCGGCCGGCATCCTCGCGCCGGCCAATGTCAGCGCCTCGCGCCTGGCCATCGACCAGATCGCCATGCTGCTGCAGGACGTGCCGGCGCACGTGTTCGAGCCGCCGCTGACCGCGCAGCAGCTGGCCGACCGCGTGGCCGGCTCGGTGTCCAGCAACGACCCGATGGTCATTTCGCAGCAAATCGCCGTCACACTGACCAGCCTCGGCCGCACGAACGTGTCCGAGGCGGAGCTGAACGAGATTCTCATCAAGGTGATGATCGCCAAGGGGCTGCTGCCGAGCGAGCCGCCGGCGCCGGCGGCGGCTCCGCCCGCGTCGGCCGCTCCTGTGCCGGCTGCCGTGCCGCCCGTCGCGGCCACGCCGCCAATCGCCACGCCACTGGTCGCCACGCCACCGGTTGCCGCGCCTCCACTGCCCGCCTCCGCCCCCGGCCGGCCTGTCAGCTCGTTCGTGAACACGTTCGCGCCGGCGAGCGCGGCGCAGCCGGCGGTGTCGGCGGCGCCCTTCTCCGGTCCCCTGACGTCGGGCGCTCCGCTCATGGCGCCCCGCGCGGCGGGCGCCCGCGGCCCGGCGCCGCCGCAGACGCCGCTGTTCAACGCCTACGCCGACGACCGGGCACGGCAGCCGCAGCACGGTCTGGGCATGCTGCAGTCGGCGTACGACGACGACGAGGCGGAGCGCTCGCCGAGCCCGGCGCGGCCGGCGCCGCGCGGCCGCCACGAGTGGGAACGGCCGGCGCCGTCGGCGCGCTCGCCGGTGGTGCGGCGCGCGCTGCAGGCGGAGGCGCCGCCGCCGGCGCGCGAGTACCGCGAGCCGGTCACCAACCCGCCAGCGCCGGAGGCTGACGACGAGCTGAGTGCCGAGCAGATCCACGCGCTGCTCAACAACTTCGATACGCTGAGTCGGCCCGAGCAGGAGCAGCTGATGGAGTACCTGAAGAAGCTGGAGCGCGAGAAGAACGACAAAGTGGAGCAGCTCAAGGTGTTGCTGGCGCGTGACCCGATCAAGACGCCGGCGCAAAAGAGGCCTCCGGAGACCACGCCGAACGGCTCCGGCGGCGCGGAGGAGGCCGGTCGGACGAGCGCGCCGCCAGCGCCGCTCACCGTCTCGAGCGCGCCACCCGTCACCACTTCGGCGCCGCCGCCGCCGTCGTCGGCCGGCGCTGTCAAGCCCCAGTCGATGGATCTGAGCAAGCTGCTCTCCAAAGAAGCGATCGAGACGGCGCTGCAGATCGCTAAGCAGCTGCAGACGGGCGCTCTGAAGGCGACGTCGCCGAGTGGGCCGGCAGCGGCTGCCGCGCCGCCGGCCGTCTCAGCGCCGCCGCCGGCCACCACTTACCCCGTGCCGAACGTGGTGAGCCATGAACGTGGCGTGCCGCCCGTGAATTCTCAGGGCTCGGGTGACTCGCCCAACTCGGACCATGCGCCGGCGTTTTCCACGCCGTCGCGGTGGGCGCACCACAAGCAGCAGAGGCCTCGGCCGCCGCTGCCGGCCGCGGCGGCCCCGCCACCCCCGCCGCCCCCTCCGCCGCCGCCACCGCCGCCACCGCCCGATCAGCCGCCGCCGCCGCCGCCGCCGCCTGAGGAAGCGCCGCCGCTGCCAGGATCGGGCCGGCCGACGCTTCTGCCGACGCCGCCGGCGGGAGGGCCACCGCCCGGCCTGCTAGCGACCCCGTCACCCGGCGGGCCGCGCAAGCCGCCCCTGCAGCCGCCGCCACCGCCACCCCCGCCGCCACCACCGCCGCCGCCCGAGGAGAGCGGCGGCCGGCCGGGCGGTACCGGCCCACTACCAGCACGGGGAGGTCACGCGGCGCATGGCCTGCCGAGCCGCGGCCACGCCAGCGCTCAGGCGCACCAGCTTTCCGGCCGCGGCCGCGGCGGCAGCGGCCAGTACGACCAATACAACCAGTACCACCAGTACAACCGGGGGCAGCTGGGCGGCTACGCGACCGACGCGGTCGCCGGCTACCAGCAGGACTTCGCCTCGGTCGAAGGCTACGGAAAGGGCCATGGCTACTCGACCGGCGGCCAGCAGTACGAGCAGCAGGAGGCGGAAGAGGAGTACGTCCAGGAGGCATACGCCGACGAGGAGGATTACAACGAGGAGAACGACTACGAGAACTACGCCAACAAGTACATTGACGAGGAGGACGTCGCCGCCGACCCGTACACTGACGCCGGTGGCGGCGGCGGCGGCGACTTTGGCAGCCAGGACAGCCACCGGTCGAGCTACTCGGCCGGTGGCGCCGGTGCGCAGCTATGGCTCGCGACCGCTGCACCCGCCTCTCGCGGTCAGGGTCGCGGCTATCTCTCGGGGAACACGCGGGGCGGCGGCACCGGCCGCCCCTGGCGGCGCTGGTGAGTCGGCCGGATTGGCGCCGTTGGGCGCCGCAGGTGGCGCCGGGCGAGGTGCATATAATGTGAAGCCATGAGCTGTGTTGCGTAAACGCAAGCTGGTGTACTGTTTAGATGACTGTACCGTGTACTGTGAGATGCTGCGAGGTTATTTTAAACTTACGAATATAACTTACTGTTGTTCAGTGGTTTGTTTTCTACGCGTCTGCGCTGAAGGTGCCGGAAGAGGTCACGAGGTTGAATGATCCGGCTACATTTCGCATGGAGGCATTGAACAACAGCGCGGTTTTCTCTGCTCCTGCGTAAATATCTTGTGGTCGCCACGACACTGTTTTTAAGTGAATGTCTTTGTCTCTGGACACATTTTGCCCACCAGACGTTTTTGAACAAGCACTCTCCAATGTCGTGAGGTGAACACCGACGGCAGACGCCGTTCGTCGCCGTATAGCACGTACGCGACGTGTGCGTCTTCAAGGACCTGGGACTCGCAGCTGAATGGACGGCTGGGCGGCGGGTCAGGGGTGACGGGCGTCGACACGGGGCGAGCGGGTCAGGCGCACGGAACCCGCGGTCCCGGCCTGAATACCGCCGGCGGTGACGCCACCCGACCTGCCGCGAGAAAGGCGCGACACCGCCGATCACACGACGGGCGCGCGCAAAAATAGCCCGCGAGTGTCGCCCGCCGTTTTGAGTTGGCGCGACCGCGCGCTGCCAACCAATGGGAGGCTGGCAGCGCTGGGGTCCGAGGACGGCCGCGGGCTGTCACCGGACTGTATTATTAGCCGAGTGGTGGTCCACCGCAGGGTCGTCCCGCGGCCGCCCCGCAGCCCCGTCCGTCCGCCAGGTAAGCAGGCCTGCCCGGGATCGTCGTCCCAGGCCGGGGACCAGAGGTGAGCCCGCCTGTGTTCCGGAGCCCCGGCCCAGTCAGCACGTGAGCTCGTGTGTGCTGGAACACCGTCCCAGAGCAGAGGTAAGCTGGTGCGTCCCTGAGCGCCCTCCAATGCCGAGGGGGCTGTTGTACGGCTCGCGCCGGTGCCCAGTGAAGCCCTGGTTGGGTGCCGCTCCTGTGAGCTCGTCCCCCAACATGAAACCCGCACGGGTCAGATGAGGCATCACATCATCACTCCAGCTTCGATGCCCAGCTTTGACACCTGGCCTTTCGTCTTTGTAGGACACGCCTGCCTCTCCTTTGCTGTGGGGTGCGAAGACCCACGTTGGATTGCTTCAGCTATCTCCGCTTATGCAATTCATTTCGTTTGTCTCCGTCGCATTTTGCGATGACCTTTCTGAACGAGAACGTTTGTTCCGTGTCTTTCTTTTGAGTGAAAATACGTATAACTCTTATCCACACCTTAAAGTGCCATGCTGCACACTGCCTTGAGCTAGCTCGCTTAAGGTTTTAAAAAAATCTAAACGCAGCGCCTGTTGTCTGAAGTGTTCAAAGATCTGTAAATTGGTGTGATCGAGTTGGAACTTGTCGCTACCCGCACTTGCAACGCCGCGTGTGCTGTACGGCGATGCATCTGCTGACAACTGTAGATGGCACAGAAATGGACAAAGCACATTTTCGCAGCGCGTTTCGCCATCATTGCTTTGCGGCCTTTTGCCCTATACTACTGTCATCTGCTGACAGCAATCTGAAGTAGTCCATACTATAGGTGTCACTGTAGGTGGTCGAGCCCCACTGGATGGTTCTGCTGACAGCAATCTGAAGTAGTCCATACTGTAGGTGTCACTGTAGGTGGTCGAGCCCCACTGGAGGGTTGTCCTGCGGATATAAACGATGATACTGAGAACAGGCCGCAGCATCGCTGGAGAAATAGGATAGCATCTTGATGTATCTCACAATTCAACCGACTTGTAATAGCTATCATTTATATGTATAACACAAAGTGGTTACAATAAATTTCTCCGAATGGTGCACGGACGAGTGAGGCCTTGCCGGACGTTGCCGAACAGTCTTCCAGCGACAAACTGTTCGCTACATATGCATCGCATCTTCATTGTGTATTCATTTCTGATGCAATTAACACATTCTCTTCGTCCGCGGTGGCGACAGACAGGTAGGGGTCATGTGGAATTGTTGGCCACAAGTAGGATGAAATATATTTGAGAAGTCCACATGAGCCCTCTTCGCGCTAGCATTATTACAAAGGGACTTCACTGAGTACAACATCTGAAATGTACCAAAGCTTGGAAAGGCAGGAGCAAAACCCACGAAAAGTCGTTAGATCTAAAGAGTGTTATTTTTTTTGTTAACACCGTAAACGTTTCTGTTTCATCGTAATATACTTATTCATCACGTCACGTTTGCATTGCTTTGTGATTTAGTCCCAGGAGACCGAACTTGCAAATGTAACATGACGAATAGGTGCATGACAACGAAACAAAAACGCTTATGCAACAAACGGCGCAGTTCTTTCTGACAGACCTGACGACTAACGATCCGCTTCGCCCCTGTGCAGCCTAGTGTTCGTACATGCAGGATTTGGTCTACTAAGGTATAATTACCTGTCTAATAAGGCTGGCGTGCAAATGAGTACTATCAGAAATCAACGTCTCACTAGCTACTGGTGCATCACATCAGTCGTGACATGACCTATTTGATGCTTACGAGCGGTTGCAGCGATTGGAACGGGGGCGGCACGGCGTCAGAACGGTGCAGGGTGCTGCTGCGGAGCTCTTCCGCGGTACCACAGGGGAGACAGGTCCGGAGCGGCGCCGGGCGGTTCGCCGGCCCGGTCGGCATCCCCCCCCCTCCCACATCCACTCACACGGACAGCGCAGGCTGGCAGAATGGAGACGCTTCGGGTGTGCTGCGAAAACGCTTGGGACTGTGGCGTTATTGTGATGCATATAACGGTTTGTACACAGCGGTTAGAGCCGCTTCTTGACGTTAAAGATCGACAGTTTACATCCAAAATTAAGGAAGAAGCTAAACGACCAGATGTCAGCTAGGACCGCTATCCGCTGTCCGCTATCCACTATCCACTAGGATGCAGCTGGGGGAATTGTTCATAGCCAGATTAAATTTTGCTAAGGTCAAACATTCCATGTCAGCGTTATTATCGTTTTCATCGGGACTTTGCGACGCAGTCAGCTGATGATGAAGGCATATGGCGTCGCCTGCCTCTCACCCTGGCAGGAACGGTGTGTACCGGCGGAAATCAAACCTGGCTCCTTTGGTTCCTCAGGTGCTCAGGCCCCTACACTACCGGTACCCTTTATCAGCAACGAAGTGATGAATTGTGCAGCGAAACATGGTAATTTGCGGGCATAAATTCCGAGGAAAGCATTACCCTACCGAATTTTTCACTCTTAGAAGATGATCGAAAAGTTAAATTCATATTCGATTGTGGGACATTTACACGGCATTAACAACTGTTGAAGCCTGTTTCTCCCTTTCTACTCTCACGCTATAGCAGTTTGAAATGGTTAGACATTGGAAATGTGCCAGTTGGGAATACCCGCCATAACGGAAGCTGCCCACCTCACGTGACGTATATACCAATATATATATATATATATATATATATATATATATATATATAGATATAGATATAGATATAGATATAGATATATATATATATATATATATATATATATATATATATATATGTATAGTGGTGATAGAAGGCGTTTTTAGATAACGACCAGTGGCAGGCTTGTGACATTGATAGACTAAGACGTACAATTATAAAGTTCGAGGTCCATAGGTACGCTGGAAGTACTGGACAGGGCTCGCCCCATAGAAAGCTAAGCGCTTTGCTTCAGTCCACTAAACTTACTCGTCTTTTATCTCACACATCTCCCTCATGTTGGATATCCTATGAAAGCCCACGTTCTGTTGACGTGTGCACTTGACATCAAATTTAGACGATTGTTTTTATGACGAGAGCAATTATACTATATGTAGGATGGAAATGAAATGCAGGCTCTTTGGGAAGTTGGCCATGGTTTAAAACTCTTAATGTCCTCTTCTCATATAACATGCCCGCTTCATGGCTTCAAACTTGGCACGTTAAATTTGCCGAAGCCTTTCTACGTCATCATACACCCAGAAAGCTCAACTGTTCGATGCAGTCATCATAAAGAGGCTTATAAATCGTAATCTATTCCTCGGCATGAAATGACATGTAAAACATGGATGATTTCACACACCATGCAATTATATATATATATATATATATATATATATATATATATATATATATATATATATATAACGATACATCATGCAGTGCCCTTTGCTCTGGGGCCTTCCACAAATGATGCTACGTATTTCGCCATTTCCAACCCCGTTTCCCATCTCACGCACAGACTACATCGCCCCGAGTGTCGACGGACTGGCCTGGGTGCCAACAGACTGCTTCTGTTGTCGACAGACTTCTCCGGGTCTTGACAGACTGCACCGGGTGTTGACAGACTGTCCCATGTCCCGACAGACTGCTCCATGTCCTAACAGACTGTTCCTGGTCCCGATAGACTGTTGCGGGTCCTGACAGACTGTTTAGGTCGTGACAGACTGGTCCGGACAGACTGTCCCCCCCTGGTATCGAAAGTTAGGCTGCTTTGGACGTCACCAGTCAGACTTTCCTGTGTGTCGACAGATAAACTGACCTACGTGTACACAGACAAACTGTCCAGGACGTCAACAGACGGGCTAGCCCTACGCTCAGACAGACAAACGAACTCCCCAATGCCAAAAGACAGACAGACATCACTGGCGCGGATAGACGGGCAGCTCACACGGGTGCGGAAATACAGACAGGCTGCCCCGATGCCAAACAACAGCGCCTGACGCCCTGGCGCCGAAAGCCGGAGGGTTCCGGGTGACAGCCGCGTCCGACAGCGGGCCCGGACGCGGCCGATCAACAAAACGGGCGACCTCGGCCCGTCGCGTCCCTGGCTGCCGCCCGCCGGCCAAACATCGCCGCCGGCTGTTGGCCAGGCCGTCATCGACTGACGCTGCGTTCGCTCGAGCCCTGTCGGATCTCAGGTCACGCTGTTAGGCCGGCGGCGGGCCCGAACGCTGTTCAGCACTCGGTGGAGCCATCTTGGGGCACGCTGTCAGGCCAGCGGCGGGCCCGAACGCTGTTCAGCACCCGGTGAAGCCGTCTCGGGTCACGCTGTCAGGCCGGCGGCGGGCCCGAGCGCTGTTCAGCACTCGGTGGAGCCGTCGCGACAGAGGCAGTCTCGCGCCAGTCTCCGGGCAGGCGGAGATGGCAGGGTCGGTCCGCGGGTCTGTGGATGCTCCGGCGCGTCCTGAGGTATGGCCGGGGCCGGGCGGCCGGCTCCGGCATGTCCGGTGCGGTCAGGGCCGCCATGCTTCGGGCCAGTGGACGGCAGTTGTCTGCAGACGCCGGGTGGAAGTCCGTTTGAGCGGTCCGCAGCATCAGCAGTGCGAGGAAGGCTCAATCGACCGGCCGGTGGCTCGGTCCGACGACAGCCGAATCAGGCGGAAAACGCGGACAGTCCGCGGCTGCTAGCAGTACAGAGATCTGCTGTGCGGGAGGAGGGGGCAGCGGGCTCCAGGCGTCATGAATACTCTCGGGAATTTGACGGGAACTTCCCGATCACGGCCGGTCTGGCGCGGGTTGGACCGAGTTCCAAGGAGCTGCTGAATAATAATCAGCGGATGCGGACTAGCGACAAGGCTGGGGACAGCTGGCGGCCGGGAAGCCCTGGCAGGCGGCGTCGACAGTCGGCTGCCATCAGGCGTCCGGGCCAGAGGACTAACCTTGGGAGCGCCATAACAACGGCATCGGCTCCGTTCATTATTGCCACCGCTGAATCTGCTGGAACCGTGCCGGTGACCCCACGACGGCCAAACAAAACCTGGCCCTCCGGCTGGTGCCAACAGATGCGCCGTGGAGTGCAGGCACTTCCCGCTTCGCACCCTGCCGTCTCTTCTACGCAACTCAGACGAGTTTCAGGCTGCGGGCGAGATCGAAGCAGGCCTGGAGCTCCTCAGTGAGCAGAATCTGGAAAGAACGTAGTAGATACGTGTGAGTTGTCTCTGGTGTCAAATAGAAAAAGCGAAATCGCTGCTTCTTGCAAAGAAGTAGGTGCTTACGTTTTGAAGCCGCGGCAATTCGAAAGGCGAGGCTTTCGTTGCTGAGTAACTTTGCCTAGTACCGACCTCGCAGTCCGCTCGTCTATTCTTCCGACCACGGCTGTTGGAGGAGACGACTGTGGCGCCAACTGACGTCCCCTGCGCCGACCGGCCTGCAGAAGGAGCACGCGCCGTCAGCCGCGACGCCAGCTGACGAGCGGACCCGTGACGCTACGTCCGGCTTCCAGATGGAGGCTGACGGGTTTGTGGAGGAGGACGCAGCTCCGCCGCTGGAGCCGACCGGCCCGCCGCCGGCGGAGGAGCTGGAGGGGGCGGAGGAGGAGGAGGAGGGTCAGCTGCGCCGCCGGCCTATCGTCATCGGCGCCAACTGGAAACGGCGCGGCCGGCACACCTACGACTACATCCACCACATGCGCGAGTCCTACTACCGCCCGATGACCGACTACCTGGACGGACGGGCCGCAGCCGGCGGAGCGGCGGTGCCGCCCGAGCCGCTCTCCTTCGCCGAGCGCGTCTGCGAGTATCGCTACGGTTGCCCGCCGGCGGCGCCCCGCAGCCCGCCGCCGTCGCCGCGGCCGCCGCGGCCAGCCGCGTACTACCACCGAAACACATTCAGCGACAACCTGCTGGAAGCGCTGGGTGTGCCGCTGCCCGACTTCGGCAAGTTCAGCATGCGCGACGACCTGGTGCTGCAGCGGCAGCTGAAACCGCACAAGTTCAACAACTTCGTGCCGACGACGTCGGACCGGGTTCTGCAGGCCATGGGCGTGCGGCCGCGCGGCTTCACGGAGCTGCCCGACGTGCTGGAGCCGACGCTCACCTACGTTGCACCCGACCCGGCCCTGACCTGCGTCACCTGGGAGTAGCGCGGCTCGTCAGGGCGGGCCTCCGGCGGTAGCCAGCCGGGGAGGCCCTGACCTGCGTCACCTGGGAGTAGCGCGGCTCGTCAGGGGCGGGCCTCCGGCGGTGCCAGCCGGGGAGGCCCTGACCTGCGTCACCTGGGAGTAGCGCGGCTCGTCAGAGGCAGACTTCCGGCGGTATCAGCCGGGGAGGCCCTGACCTGCGTCACCTGGGAGTAGCGCGGCTCGTCAGAGGCAGACTTCCGGCGGTGCCAGCTGGGGAGGCCCTGACCTGCGTCACCTAGGAGTGGCGCGGCTCATCAGGGGCGGACTTCCGGCGGTGCCAGCCGGGGAGTCCTTGGCGGTTCGGCCTTCTTGGGCGCCTCTAAGCTGTCGCGACCAGACGGTAGATGGTGTGCCACCAAGCAATGAGCAATAATGAGACGCCTTAACGGCAGCGTTATTTCCGAGATGTAACGCAAAAAAGTTTTTCGGCTATTGTCAAACGGCAGATCTTTGCAGATGGACGGTCCTCGCTTCATTATTCGTCGTTGGAATGGCAGCCTTTGCTTTTGCTTTGGCTATGGATCATGTTTCAGTCATGACCACAGCCTCTGATGTAAATATGCCGTCGGACGCGATCAGAGCAAGATGTAGCCTTTAGGCAGTACAACTTATACAGACACTCTACCCTTGGTCCAACCCGTTAGCATTCCCATACTTGTTAGGCTAGTCTGTTCTGTAGCAACATGCCTCACCTTTCCGCTGATGGACGACGGTTGTGCGACATCTTCCACTGAGGCAGCGCGACTGGTGGTCTTGGCGATGTAGTAGCTGTCAAACCGTGACGCGCAGGGTCCTGCAATGCGACGTGTGCGCTGCGATTATGGTCACGTCTTCGTGTCTTACGTTTCTTCGGATTTTTCTCCGTGAGATTTATATGAGGTAGTATTATAAGCAAGTACAATATCTATACATCTGCTTACTCGATGTGTGGTTCACTGGAAGCAAGGCGTGTCGTGTTCGGTATCAGTGATGTAATACAACACTTCGCCAGAATGTTTGTGCTCCAGGCCATCGATTTAGGCATCCTTAAGAACCAACGCACGCATATGCAAAACAGCTATGATGGCCATCCGATTGCTTTGATTGGCAGCTTTGGATTAATGAATGGGACGGTGTGAGCCCGGCCCCGGTGCACGGCCCCGGTGTCATTGGCTTCAGCATTGTCAAGCTTGCAGTGTGAGCGGGTGCACATGGCGATGATTCATGTATATATATGTGTGTATATATATATATATATATATATATATATATATATATATATATATATAGTGTTAAAAATCCCAGCGAGCTCAGCAGTGATGACTTTTTTATGTCTTCACAATTGATTTAATGACGGTTTTTGCTTCTTCTCGATATTCGTTTGAAGTAGCACTCAATCTCATGACACAAATAAAATATCGATTGCCATATTACATCGTACGGTATTAGTTATATTCTCAACGTTCCATTCTTAATTGGACATTTTTTAGAGTGAAGGTTTTAGGCAGTCAATATAATCGCATATTTGTAAAATTCGAGATCTCCCGTAGCTATTCTAGCATGAATCCATGTCTGCGTACACCAGTTTTTTTGTAATACCGCTGTAGCGCAAACATGCTGCATACACATCACCATATAACCGTCAGCATTTACGCATTACATATCCTCATCATTGACTAGTAACAACATTCATCCGCGAAACGCAAAACACTCAATGCCCCTGCACTTTCCGCCCTAATGGTGACCCTCCGTACAGATGAAGAGTTCCACGTGCATTCGTTTGTTAATGAAGGGGTCCCATTCGCGGATGTGTATTGCTCCAAAGTGATGAGTCTTTGTCTCCGTGTGGAGCGTGCGGTGACCTCTGTGTTGTTGAGCATTTGGCGTGTCAGGTGGGTTTTGTGTTGGGTCTCCGTGTGTGTATGTGGGCCGTCGTTTTGTAGGCGCGTTGTTTTGTGGACAATATATTTACAATTAGATGGGAGCGCTAAGTTTCCTATGTTTAATCTATAGTGATAATGAAATGCTTTCTTCGAGTGGGGTCGAGTAACGTGAACGGTTATCTTACATGACCAAGGAGGATGTAGTTGAACTCTGGTATCTGGTAACAGCTGTTGAGTTTGATGATGACATTAGAATTCCTACCTTGGCAATCGTGATGGATAGCGTTTTTTTCAGAGCTTTTTCGTCAGCTTTGTAACCAATGGACACCAGTTTTTAAAGAACTGGTGGTAAGTATTTTGATTTTCTATTTTATGTTCGGTTTTAAATGCTGTGACATGTTCCGAACAGGTATGAAGCCAGTGTTATACAGGCTTGCATCCGCGTGCCCTTAAGCATTGCTCGTCATGACCCCTGGTACATCAGGAGCTCAGACGAGTCGAGCAAAGCCCAGTCAAAGATAAGACACTTGTAAAAGCCTCATTCCTCGCAGAACACCAGGACAATGGACATACAGATGCGTTGATATTGCGGTAACGTGCCTGTACCGAAGCGAACAGCAAAAGTTACTTCAAAATTGCTAATCCAAAACAAATTCAAGTTGCCAATTTTGAATTTACTTCTGTCATTTGCTTCGATAAAGGCACGTTGCCGAGATACCGACGCATCTAGATCTCCATTCTCCTGTTTTTTTTTTACAAGGAATAAGACTTTTACCACTGCCTTATCTATGTCCACAATGTGTCTCATAATTGCACTTAACAACTAACGTAAATCCTAGCCACCAACGATCACGACTTACCTTTTGCGGAAGACCAGGTCAGTGGGGCCATGCCACCTGAAACCGAGACTGAAAACAAAACAACGGGGCAGGTGCCACCTCTCCCTTTAAACAAGCATGATGTTCCCTGAGTACGAGGTTGACGAAAAAGCCCTGCAAAACATTGTCCGTCACCATTACCAAGTGAAGCATCCCAATGACGTCATCAAACTTTATATCTCCTACCAGAGTCCTACTGAATCATCCTTGGTGATGTAAGATATCCCTTCACACGATTCAACTCCACTCGAAGAAAACATTTCATATATCACTATAGATTAAACATGGGAGACTCTGCGCTCCCATCTAATTGTGAATAAATTGGCCACAAAACAACGGCACTGTGCAGACGTCTGACCACGCGCCTACAAAACGACAGCCCACACACACACACACGGAGACCCAACACAAAACCCACCTGACACGCCAAATGTTCAACAATAATACAAATGTCACCGCACGCTCCACACAGAGACAAAGACTCATCGCTGTGGAGCAATACACACCCGCGAATGGGACCCTCTAATTAACAAGCAAATGCACGTGGAACTCTTCATCTGTACGGAGGGTCACCATTAGGGCGGAAAGTACACGGGCATTGAGTGTTTTGAATGGAACGCAAAGAATATAACGAATACCAGGCCATACAATATGCCAATTCATATCTCCTTTGTATCCTGCGCTTTGGTGTCATTTTAGCGAGTATCGACCAGAGGCGAAAGCTGCCATCAAATTGATTGGAAAAGCATAACAAATGTTAGCAATTCTGAGCCTGCTGTGGTTTTCAACAAATTTATTATACCAATATTTATATATATATATATACATATATATGTATATATATATATATATATATATATATATATATATTGTAGTTCGCGGTCGGAGGTCTGGAGAGACTGTCACAGGAGGTCGCCATCCACGGACGTGTCAGGAAACCAGATACGCTCTGACAGCAAGTCGACACAAACACGTTCGTAAATGCCCTCGTCAATAGGCGATAACAGCACAGGGGACCATTGGGGCCAAATGCACCTACGTATTGCATTTTTGCGCTTTGCGTTTTGCGCTTTGCCGGACGTGTGTTTACCTTAAACGACGGCGCATTGAAATGTCCCACCTTTAATTGGGCTGTTTCAACTCGAACAATATCCATATCCAACGCGTCACCCGCCCTGTGCGACGCCTCGTGCAGGGTGCGACGAGCTTACTATTGATATTGATGCATCACGTGGGTGATACTCAAGCCCAAGTTTACCGAGCTCAACACGTTTGGAGACCCATACAAATAGGTTCGTTTAATGCACTGAAAAGCCTGTCCATCATGGCGATTTGGCAGGCAGAGCCTAGCGGTGTAGCGCCTAGCTCACTAATTCCCAAGTCACGACTCCAAAGTCAGCTCGGCGTTCCTATGACGAGCTTTGACAGTTTCAGCCGTCGGAATCGAATATTTTGTAATGATGCATCTTATTACCGGCCATGACCAAAAAATTGCAAAAACGCTGATACTTGGACGGGCCTTCGTCACATTGCCCTGGACCACAGCCTGCACGGTTTCCACGGCTCTCTCGGTTCAGATGTTGTACTTGGGACGAGTTTCAAAAAATGGTATGGTTCGCTTTCCGGCCGGATTCTGCTCCACCTTCTGCTCCACCTAACAGTACTGATGTTTCGAAGTGGCTTGTAGACGGTAGATTTGCTAACGCGGATCAGCTGCTTGCACGTGCTTTCATGCTTTGGTTGCCGAAATTTGACAACAATTCCTTAAAGCGTCGCAAGTAACTGACCACTTCATCATCGGTACTCATCACTAGAGCACATCGAATCCCACTTTTGCCCTTTAACTGTCCGCTGTCCCCTCTGTCAAACGGCGCCGGCTGCGTGCCACGGCGGCGCCAGGTCCTTGAGAGTCTGGCCCAGCTTATACCAGTGATGGGGAGCGCTTCACCATGAGCAAACTTACTTTCACCGTCCTGATGAACCAGGGGACGCTATGTGCCTGGTTCCCATTGCTCTGTTGCCGGAATATAAAGCTTTATCGAGCTTTTTGTGCTCAAAAGTCTCACATTTCATACGACACGACTTAAACAAGACGCTAAAGAACTGAGAAGACACAAAAGACGTTAAAGAATGCAAGGATGTTGGCTGCTAGAAAACGTAACGTCTGGGTGTGCGTGACGCACGACTGGGCTGGCCAGTCCAGCAATTCTATCACCGTTCAAGTAAGATCCTACCGACCTGAGACCTCGTTCGTAACCAAACTGATACAAAGTCGATGGGAGTATCTGAATTGTGTTTAATAAACAATACGTACAAAAAATGCATGAGTTCTTTACGAATGCACGCTTAAATCAAACCATTGTAGACATCACGGTCATCAAGGTCAATGATGAGCATACGCGCTGGTTATGAATCAGCTCTAGTATACGTTTTAAAGAAATGTTCCACATTTTTTATCGGGTTTTTTAACTGAAACAACCATTTTTAAGACCCTCCAGTGCAGTTCACAGCCCTGCCCTAAGATCTAAAGCGATCTAGTTTCTGAGCTACATGCCCACGAAAATGGGAGAAGGTATTTCGGGGAAGGTATTTCGCATGCTTCGAAGTCACCTTTGCATTCACGACGTCAAAATAACATCATTCAAATCCTGCCATTCCATAAGCCATGCGGCGATCAAGGCTAACAAAAAAGGATCGCCGAGGCGTTCATATCTGACGTTCATAGGCATGATTTCCAGATATAACGGCCGTCTATTGGCTCTCAATCGATGTTGTGCGGGGTAGGATGTACGATATACGGTACGGGGCTCGCAATCAAGCGGTGAGGCATGGAGGAACATATTCATTTACCAGTGAATTATGCAGTCAAGAACAGCATTTTACACTTGGAAAGTATGTCACTACTGATAAGTGAGCTTGTTTCATCATATCTGGTGCTTGCAACGATATCTTCAAATGTGAAACATTCCCTTTTTAACGGAATTCTCAGGTCAGGGGCCGCCTACCTTCCTAATGCACCTTGCAAATACTACCCTCTAAACATGATCAACACGGTAGCCAACGCACGTTTTACAAATGTGGCGGTCGATCTGAGCATTTCCTACTGGTCTCTACGTCTCCCTCATTTCTTCCTGGTCGATGCAGGGCCACTGCTCGTTTTCGTGCATCGAATCATGATTGGGCTCCAGAGGCTTCAGCGGGCTCATGCTCTTATT
This sequence comes from Pollicipes pollicipes, assembly GCF_011947565.3. Classification (NCBI taxonomy): domain Eukaryota; kingdom Metazoa; phylum Arthropoda; class Thecostraca; order Pollicipedomorpha; family Pollicipedidae; genus Pollicipes; species Pollicipes pollicipes. The sequence continues at coordinate 3,461,690 of NW_023597034.1, forward strand.
CGCTCGCGGGAACCAGCCTTGCTGGAATGTCGATTTCGACGGACCAATGGCACGCCGACGGGGGCGGTGCGATCACGCCTCCAGCTCTACGTCAGGTCACGTGACCCCCATGGCCCGCCGCACGCCGCACCGCTGTATCGTGGGACGCTCCTGAGGCGCAGGGGAGAGTGGGGACGTGATGTGTTATGTTCGAGTAATATCGGACGGGGGCGATTGATTCCAAATTGATGCGACAGATGGCAGTCTTGAGTCACTCAGCTGACGCACAGCAGCTCCCTCTACCTTCCAGTGTACTCCTGGCCGCGCACGTCCAGACGTCTTGGTATGAGCGCCACAAATATGTGTTCTGCATGTCGTTGAAGACTTAGCGACCAGGTGCAAATGTGTACTTAGGAGCTTACGGACATAACTTTGCCAAATTGAATGCTGTACTGAGTAATGCTCGTAGTACGTTTTGCAGTAAGGACGTGTATCGTACATACTGCAAAACATTGGGCATCTGGCAGCCAAACATTTCAGGGTGCCGCAACCTTCCTTCAAAGATGTCAGGTAGTATATGTATCAGCTGTGCGTGGGGCATGTTGTATCAATGATGCAATGTACCGGCAGTAGGTTATTGACTAACTTGTCGTCAATCATTGACTGACATGGTTGTCATGACTTATTGGCGCCTAGATAACAAGTCGACATGAACATTTCCTATGTAGACCCATGATTTCCACCTGGGCAACCGAAAGCGAGCTGACATTAGTTGTAAAATAAGAACACACGAATAAAAAGGGCGAAAAATGGTCATATCGCAATCACGGCGAATTACGAACTAGTGCGACGAGCGCATACGGTCTACACGTTGTAACTCATTCAGTTTGCTTGCGATGCGACTTGCACTACGGCAAGACACATAGGCACCACTTCCCCCACTATGTGATACAATTTACTCCCTGGTGTGGTAGCTTGTCTCATTTGAGACGAGTTCATTCAAAAGTCCTTTACAAAATTGACGAAGGTGTGCTCTCCAAACCTCTACCGTTACATATGAAGCTGAATGCTATAGCTGCCTGCAGGTATAAGAATCTTAGTCGTATCTCCAGCAGTTGTAGCAGAACGGAGTTCAGAGTAAAAGTGATGCAACTCTCCCTGCTCTCATCCAGCTGTTGAACAGCAAAGCGTCAAACTGCTGCCCCTCTGATGATTTGTTTAAACTTCAAACTGCTGACCGCATCAGATACCAACATATTTGATTCGTGAACTCGCTGGAAGGCCTGTTTTGGACACGGCCGTCAGCCTGCCATCTCCGGCTGTCATACGTCACAGCGGACTGTGACGGGTGGGGAAGGGAGGGGGGGGGGAGGGGCCGGGGTCCCACAGCGGCCCAGCTCCGCCCGCGCTCCAGACGGCAGCCAGCGGCGGTCGGCAGCCGGCGCTGGCTCGCGCCCAGTGTCCGCGCGACCCCGGCGTCGGGGCAGTGGGTCCCGCGGTGTCGCCGCCGCCGGCGCCCTGTCACTGCTGGCACCGTCGCCGCCGACGTATTTTGGTCGCCGCCGCTCCAGATAGCTGGCATAGCTGGCGACCGGCGCACCGACCGCCGGCGACGAGCCCGGACAAACTGGGCGGAGTCGGCGACCGCCTGCCGGCCCGTAACCCGACCTGGGGTCACCGCGGCCAGCCTGGCCAGAGGTCATCAAGGGACGCGGTCAGGGACTACCGCGAGTACACGACGTGCCGGGACCAGGGGACCTGAGCAGAGGTAACCGCAACAGGTCAAGCCGTGGGCCACCACGCGGGTCTGGTCACGCGTGTCACCACGGAATGCTGCAAGGGAATATTATCTGTCGAGCAAAGGTATTTCGCAATGTGGGTATGCAGGTTACTCTAATAGCCAGCTCCACAAAGGCTGCAGTGGAAGCCGCAGTGTGACGTCAGAGCTGAGCGCGAGCGCCTCCGCCGCCCGCTGACGGGCCGCTGCGGGCCGTCAGGAGGCGGGCCGTCAGTCAGGCCGTCCTCGGCGCTTGTTCGCCGCTGCTCGACTCTGTCCGCCGAGCCGGCGCCCGCCGCCGCCCTCAGCCGCCCCACGCGCGGGATCCGACGGCTGCCAATTAGACGGGGCTCTCCGGCGGCGCCTCGCCAGGATTACACAGATGACAGATATGCGTTTTGTAGTCATTTATTATCAGATCGAACGTCACCCGTCAAACAGAGGTCTTTTGCAACGTGGGGTATGTTGATGCTCTTATGGCCGGCTCGACAAGGGCTTGAGTGGAAGCCGAGGTTTTACGCCTCAATAGAATACAGAAATCACATACATGCACGCTTGAAGAAGATAACCTGATGTTTCTCTTCTCTTTGGGAGTGTAAGCAGTCGGCAGACGCCACCTCTAGCAAAATATAGTAAATGGTACGCAGAGGAAAACTAGGCGCGATGAAGTCCAGACCCCGATATTGTTTACGGGGCTAGAAATGAGGGATATGTATGACCATGACGCCAGCACCCGAGTCAGTTTTTTCCGTGCCCAGGGGTTAGCCAGTAGAGGTCATCGAACAAGCGAGTTATCCGCAGCACATGCCGGTAAAACAGTTAGCTCTACTGGTTATGACGTCAGACCGGCGGCTTACCCAGCATGCCCTCTATTCTTTTCATTCTTTGCCAGGACCGTTAAGCCTTATCTCACCTGTCGAGAGTTTGCAGTCAACAACTCCAGTCATGGCCTCATACTTTGTCGACGACAGAACCAGTTATGGACGACCGTCGACCTCTGGATGTCCGGGAACGGAGTGGCTGTATCATTCACGTCATTGCTATGCATTCCACGGGACGGAAACAAATCGCAGCCCAACGTCACAGTTTATGAATGCAATTATGCGCGGTGGTGCAGGCTGAACGTGCAGCAGTCCGGCAAAGGAGCGCGTGCAGGGTGGCACGCCGTCCACAAAATCTCAGCAGTCACCACAAACCAGCCTTGACCTCGGTGTTCAGGTGACCTGCGCCACCAGATCAGTCCGCGCCTAAAAGATCAGGTCCATGATCGAGGAATCCGCCTCCCATTCAGATTGAGAGGAAGAAATGGGAGGGGGGAGGGGAGGGATCGACGACCGTCACCGATTCTGGTCGAACGTGTCGGCTGATCGGCGCCGAGCCGCGCGGGGTCGCACCGGACCGCCCACCCCAGACCAGTGGCCAGAGGTCACTTGAGGTCACGACCTCGGCCCGTGTCTGAGCGGCACCCGATGAGCCGGCACGGACGGTGGGCGGGGAGCTTAGCTACTGGACGGCTTCCTACCTGCTGTCCCGGGGACCGGTGAGGGGATCAGCCACGGCCTCCGAGAAGTCATGCCACCCCCCCCCCCCTCTCTCTCTCTCTCTCTCTCTCTTTCTTTCTGTCTGTCTCTCTCCCTCTCTTTTCTCTTTCTCCCTCTCTTCCTTCCTCTCTCTAACACATGACAGAGATCCGTTTATCCGTTTAACACGTTTAGATCCGTTAAAAATCCTTAAAAATCGCTGCACAGCGAGGAGAGCATGAGTTATCATACTCAAGGCCTTTCAAGATGCCATGAATCGAGCCAGATGCCACACTGCAGTGCGGTGATGCTGACGCGTTCCATGCCACTCTCATTAGGGACGGCATTTAAAGGTGTGACTGAATAGACATATACATATATGCTTGCATTTGCCGTGCTGTCTGAGGGTAATGTTGAAACTTTATACAAATTGCAGTTTTAGTTCTGTTTTAAATGGGCACCGGAACTAGCTGCCGCACTTTGGTATGCCAGACTTGAGGTGCCACCGTATTTCGGCAAGCCGGACGCGAGGTGCCACCGTGCTTCAGTATGCCCGGCTCGAGGCCCCACCATGCCTCAGTATGGCAGGCTCGAGATCCCATCGTACCTCGGTATGGCCGGCTCGATGTCCCAACATACCTCAGTATTCCCGGATCGAGGCCCCACCGTGCCTCAGTATGCCCGGCTCGAGGTCCCACCGCACCTCAGTATGGCCGGCTCGAGGTCCCACAGTACCTCAGTATGCCCGGCTCGAGGTCCCAAAGTACCTCAGTATGGCCGGCTCGAAGGTCCCACCATACCTCAGTATGGCAGGCTCGAGGTCCCACAGTACCTCAGTATGGCAGATTCAAGGTCCCACCATACCTCAGTATGCCCGGCTCGAGGTCCCACAGTACCTCAGTATGGCAGGTTCGAGATCCCACCGCACCTCAGTATGGCTGGCGGCGCGACAGGCCGCCTGCCCGGCTCGGGGCGTCAGCCGGTGACGGCCGGCGCGGCCAGCGCTGCCGGCGCCGCCGCCGCCCGCCGGGCCGTCGCTGACTGGCGCCTCCTGTCGTTGCAGACTCGCCGCATGGCCACCATGTCGTTCCACCGCCGCCCGCGCCACCACACGTACGACTACAACTACAAGGTGGGCGAGAGCAGCTACCAGGACATGCTGGCCTACCTGGACCGCAAGGAGGGCCGCCGAGCCGCCAGTCCGCCGCCGGGCAAGAAGACGTTCGCCGAGAGATTCGCCGAGAAGCCCATCTACGGCGAGCTGGGTCCGCTACAGTTCGGCGAGGCGACGCTGGCGCCGGCGCCGCTCCGCCCCAATAGCGCCGACGCCGCGCCGCGCCGCGAGCGCCGCCCGCGCGTCGACCTCGACGACGACGCCTTCCTGGCGCTGAAGCCGCGACCGGCGCTCGACGACGCCGCGTTCGACGTGGACCCGGAGCAGCTGATCGCGTCCCTGCGGCGCGGCCGGCCGCAGGAGAACGGGCCGCGGCTGGCGACCGTGCCCGGCGAGCCGGGCGAGGACCTCGGCACCCGCACGCGCCGCGCCCTGCGCCAGATCGACGACGAGTTCGAGTCAATGGGACTCTACGAGCGGCCGGCGGGCGGCGCGGCGCCGTCCGGGCGCGGCGAGGCGGAGCTGGCGCTGAAGGCCTCCTCCAGCGCCAGCTCGGCGCAGCTCAGCTCCAGTGTCGCCAAGAAGGCGGTCACCGCTGAGACGAGCTCCACCACCAAACGCTCGGTCCGATACGAATGAGGCCCGACGCCAGCTGTCAGGAGTGGATCGGGGCGGATAAAACGGCGGTGGGGTTCAGAAACGCGCACCATCTGCCAAAACGCTCCACGCTCGCAGGCTTGGAAGGAAACGGGTGGCAACATCTAGTCTTGTATTGGAGCACCGGCCCAGATGGCGGTTACGGCTTTTTGCGGTTGAAGTCGGACATACAGGGATTGCCAGCTCGGAAATGCTGCACGACGTAAAGAATCTCATCATGATTCAGGCCGGATCTCTGTAAAAGAACCTCGCCTTTGGAACATTGTCTGGAGCTAAGCCTCTTATCCGAATCTATCCGCGCTGAAATTCGGACTAACTGGAAAATGTTGCCAGGCTGCTCAGTGTGTTTTTTGGTGTACCACCTCCCACTCGTGGCGGTAGGACTTGATGCGGCATTTGGTATTCAGGAGTGCCTGACACCGGACCGCAGTGCCTTGTAGCTGACACGGTAAAGCCACTAAAAATTTGTTCAACTTTGTAAAATTTGTAAAAAAAGTTCAAAATTTGGCTTTGCTTTACGTTGATTAACAAATGTGTGCCTGGTTTACATAACGTAGGTCTGTAACATTTTTAAGTAGATGTGTTTTAACACTCTGCGGGCGCTTCTCTGTCACTCTAAGTAAATTTGATCTCTACATTGATCGTAGACTTTGATTAACAATGCGATGGAACGGTAATTTAACATTCAATTGGTCTCGGTGCACACACATTTTTTCACGTTTTTTGGGCAAGCAAAACCTGTCTTGGTCTCTGAAGCATTTTGCATAACACAGCTACATGGCTTTAAATCAGTATTCTACCTAAGATCAGTCATTGCACGAATACAGGACTTATCTCAATGTTGAGCTTAGCCCCGTAATGACACGAAGCGTGCGAAACAGTCAGCTAGAACTTAATTTGGTTTAAACACGATAGGTAACAAACGATTACTACATCGTATCAACTGCGACTCTGTTACAATGTAAATACCATGTCAACCAGAATCTCCCCCCCCCCACACCCAGTGTTTCATGCATGTCCTGTATGTATACTTAATTTGAATATTGTGCCTATTGATTTCTGTTTACCTGGATCCATTGCCAATGCCATACCCGTTTTGTATCCGCTTCTTTTATGTTTGTACGTAAAATAAATGGTCCAACCCCAATTCTTCTTTTCTTGATCGGCTAAATGCTGGCTATTGCCATCGACAACATCGTCTCTGGAAGGAAGCTTTTTATTCCAGGAAATTGGGTGACGTGGAAGGCAGCGAAAGCAATGTGCATCAGCCTTTCCCACGCGATATTCCGAAAATAGTCTGGTATTCGGCAATATGCTGAGGAAAGAACAAGTGAGAAATGTAGCGGGTGTAACTAATATGCTGCTCTGATCAACCGACACATTATAAAAAAGCCAGGGCCCACGGGTCTCCTTTGTCTACCCAGTGTCCAACAGAGAGACAACAAGCCCACTTTACATTTTAGTAAAGGTAGCATTCATCAGCTAACGTTATGATTTGAACATGTGGTACGAAGATCAGGCCACGCCTTACACACCAATAGCATGCAAA
>NW_023597034.1:3469449-3477330 GCF_011947565.3 Pollicipes pollicipes
TCATACTTTCCCTTTGTAGGCAGGAAAGGTCTTAAGCTCTTGATGTTTCGGCATAATGAGTTCCAATGTTGAAAATTACTGACCTTTAATGTACCAAGAGATGCTGGTTAAACAACGTTAACATCTGATACCTGTCACGAGAAAGTTCCATACCATGAGCACTGTCTTCCAAAGTCCAATTCTCCCAAACATTATCCTGAAATATACATATACGATTCCAGTGGACCCTGATTGAAAATGCACAGCCAAAGTAATTTGTTTTCCAATTAGAAACCATGCTTGAGAAACTTTCGACAACAATCTATGACGGAATTATCATACAATTGGACGTAATAGTCCCGACCACTTTCACATCATAACCATCGAAAGGCTCTTACTAATCATTTATGACCGAAAGGCTCTTACTGATCATCTATGACCGAAGCGTCAGGTCTCTTGAAATAATGATTTTTGTCCGTTTTTTTTCATTAGCCTACCTCGCGGTACACTGAAGGCCTTCACCATCATAGTAGTACTGCCTTCATAGTGTACTGCCTGTAGGCATAGTGAGACTGCCTTCCATGAGTATCGATAACTGTCCTGTCGTGTATTCATCTTTTAACGTTTATAGATCAGTATATGAGCTGTTATCCATTTACCACGGAGCCGATGTGAAACTCCCAAGCAACATGGATGGGATATGGTCTCCACTCCCTGCCGATGCGATCCCAGCCCAACGCCAATTGCTGTTTGATGCGTCACTCATTTCCACCGGAGCGTGGGATACAGACAAAAGCATCTGGTCATCTCGTGATGGTCGCCCGCCGGGGCCGCGGCCGAAGGACCTCTAACCACCAAGGGCGCGTGGTTCGCCCCTCGGCTGCCCTTGAGTTGCTCGGGGTTTTCGGCAAGCCGCACCGATTCACACCGGGCTAATTCGCGTGCAGAAGTGGCCGAGGCCTCTACCTCAGCATCCAGACCGCACCGAAGCATCATTCAGGGCTCATGTGAAAGCCAGGAATGTACTTCACTTGGTCTCTAACAAAGTTAGGGTCATGTGTTTGTCTGTCACCGGTCACGAAATGTCACGCTGTGGCTGTGGATGTCATCATTTGATTAACAAATTGAAATGAAAAGTGCCAAAGGCGTTTCTTTACATTATATCAAAACAGCCTTCTGGAATGACTCAACAAGAGCGCGGAAAATGTTTCGTGTTTTGTCGTAGACACTTGGCTATGTCATGAGTGTTACGCCTTTTTCCTTTTGAGTACTCGTGTAGCGACAGAATGACCGATGGAGATGCGCAAAGAAGTATGAGGTAAAACGTTAAATGGCACAAGAAAGTAAGCTCAGCATACGTTACTCCCGGTGCTCTTGACACTTTCTTGTGCTGCATTGAGACATGCTCCTTTACATCACGAAGCAAATGCATGACCAGTGTCACGGCGTGCTGTAGACTGGCACGTTTGTCCCCGTCTCACTTGCGCAGCGCATTTGACTCATTTACAACACAGCTGACTACACAGCAGATAAAAAAAACGAGTGGGATCTGTTAAACTTAAGTCGCTGCCATGAGTTCGACATAACGCACAAAATGCGCGAAAGCAAAACAAAACAAGCAAATATCTGCTCCAGCTAAACTACCAAACTGCAAGACATACCGCTCCATTCCAAACGGCTCGACTAGGCCAACTCGTATTCCCGGGTATGACACTGCATTCACTTCGTCTTTATCCGCATCGCTATCTGAGCTACCTCCGCCCTTGAGGAGTGCACCTAGTGTTTACTAGGCTCGCATCGGCCTGCAATGACCATCGTCGGCACGCGAGCCTGTTGAAATCGAGTTCGATGATGCTGACAAAGGTAGGAGCGACGGCTGTCAGCAGGTAGTGGAGCTGGTCCCCTGCCGCCTGTGTTTGTTTCTAGTTTCCTGCACATCCTGGCTGTGCGTGCCGGAGGGCAGTGACAGTGACCCAATCATGTCCGCTACATGAAGCAGCGCTTTGTGCGCAGACGAGGGAATAAGGTATTGACACGGTGACACGAACAACTGAGTCGTCCTTATGGCATACTGCACGCACTTCTGAGAGTCCATAGGTGAGAACGAAGACTGGGCAGACGCTGTGCCGACCAGTTTTTGAAAAAGCTTAGGAAACAAACATTTTACTTCACTGAGTTTGCTGACATATCTGAACGCACGACGTGCCGTGTTGTCGTAGTTTGATGTGTCGCTCCCCATGATCTTGGCTACCCAACCGCCAAGCTCATCTTCTCTTTAAAACGCCGTCGTGCATCTTCCTTCCGTTCATGTACGCCCGTTTTGTGTTTGAAAGCCCACGTCCAGGCCTTGATTGGCAGCTGACATGGTACGTCAACGACGCATCTGAAAAACAGGAAGCCAGGCGTGCATCGCTGGGGGACTGACTTGGTCCGTCTCCGTGCGTGCGGTGCAAGCTGATTAATGAGTCGTCCTCCCGTGCTGCTCCGCTCACTGTGCAAGGCGCACTGTTCTTAATACTTGTCAGTTCAGATCAGGTCTTCAGGTCAGGTCAGATCAGTAGTGAGTTTACAGGGTTGCGCGACCGGCCAGCCGACACGCCGACCTGTGCCCGTTGGCCAAACGGCTGGACGAAGATTGACTAAAACCGTAGCATTTTTTTCGGATCTATTCTGCCACCATAGCGATGGCTGCAAATTGTTCCTCAAGCATTAGGAAGTGCTTTGAATGCATTTAAAAGTGTGCACTGTCACAGTCTTTTGTTGGTCTCCATAGCTATTGTGTTCATACGCATGACATCATATTTAAAGCACCAAGCATAAGTCTCAAAGTCATGTATTATGATGACTTTCAAGACCACTTGGGTTGCATTCAATGTCAGTTATCGATACAGCACGCTCTCGTGATACTTTTGGTGCCTACACATTTTGACCTTGGAAGGAGCATGCATGAATACACAAACATCCTGTCAATTTATAGCAGAATAGCGGCACCGAGTGACGACAAAAAAGTTTTAGTTTCGGACACGGGCAAAACCAACACCAAATGGCCCAAGGGACTTCTGATGGCGATTTGACATGATCTGCTCAATAACGCGGTAGAAAAGAAACAAAAACAGTCGGTTTCCAGCTTTCCAGCATGTCAGGAAGCGAGATTTCGGTCACATTTGAACCAGCATTGGCACAGTGTGCGCCGGTTGGGATCGCGACAGATAGCCGGGCTCGTTAGAGCAGAAACCAGTTTGCTCGGGTCCTCTCGTCATTCACCCGCCTCACCTGCCGGTGCGATAATGGTCAGACGGGAGGCACGCGGGAAGCTGACAAAGACCCGGGCCAGTAGCCGCGCGGAGCTAGTTATCGCTCGTGCAGGGTTGAACGCCTCGTTGACTTCCGCCTGGGGCGCTCGGCGGTGGAGCGTTAAAATCGGCCGGCGGGACGTCAGTCGTACCGCGCCGCCTGGCAGAGCCACTGCCTCTCCTCCTCCGGCCGTCGTCCAGACCCGGCCCGGCCCGAGCCGTCACCCCTGACCGGCAGTCAGCCCGCCGCCGCCGCCGCCGCCGCAGCCTCAGGCCGAAGCGAGCCGTGGCACTGCCCGCCTGACAGCCTCCTCGGCGCAGCCACCTGTGACGAGCGTCGGCCGGTCCGAAGGCGACATGTTGGCAAGGCCTCTGATGCTCGCGGTGCTGCTGGCCGTCGCCGGTCTGGCGGCTGGCGACGAGCCGGCGGCCGACGCGAGACGTCTGAGCCAGCCGGCCGACTCGTACCTCCCGCCGGCCGAAACCTACCTGCCGCCGCCCAAAGTCGCCGACAGTTACCTGCCGCCGCCGCCGCCGGAGAAGGAGTACCTGCCGCCGCCGCCGCCGAAGAAGGTGTACCTGCCGCCGCCGCCACCACCTGAGGAGTACCTCCCGCCGGTTCAGGCCTCGGGCGCAGAGCAGTCTTCGAATCCGGAGCTGGAACAGTCAGGTTAGGGAAGCAACAGCTTTGTGGGCTTCGAGAGACGCTGCTAAGGTAGCTCACGATGACACATCACGAATTAGGACTCAGTCATCCTGTTTTACATAAATTCCACATGATATTCTAGTTCATGCTAATATATTGATGGGCGCATTGGAAACTCTGCACTGTCTGTCTGTGTTGAGATTCTATGGGACATGTATGAACATCGCACACAACTGTCTGCTCCGTGCTTTCTGACTATTAAACCACAATAAAATGGTTTTAATTTGACCGTTTGGCTTTAAGCAAGCGAATTCCCGATGACATCTGTCATCTCAGCCCATTGCATTATATAGGAGGTAAACAGATGTCTGGAGATATCTGCGATTAGCTTTTGTGGCTCCATCCTTCAGTCCAAGGTTTGAACTTGAAACGTTGCGTTGTCCAACGCACTGGTTCTATAGAAGCTACTGCGCGGCATTTGTAAAAGAACGTAAGTAATCGAGAATTCGTTCCTAAGTACATCATTTTCGAGCGAACCCATGAAACTTAATAGTTAAGTTATAGCGCGACACGCATACGGTGTGCTAGGCTAGCAAAGAGTGAAACATAGCAGGCACAATACAGAATACATTTTTGCAGCTTTCAGTATAATCTTTGTTTACATCTTTCAACATTCATTACGTGATTTTCAGTGCTGCTGGGCCATCAGTAAAACCAAGCGTCCCATATTTGCGCATGAAGGCTTGTTGCTCTTGCGTCCATACTTATCCCACTTGTTTCCCGTCCGCACAATTTTTACATACCAGAGAACGTACATAACTCCGCGTGTTCATTTGGCAGCAGTGAGAACGCCGGAAAATACATTGACTTCGATATGTTTATTCCATTTCCTTTTTTATCCAGCAGTAAAAGAATACAAAGACGTCTGTGTCCTCAGTGGCGTCCTCAGTGGGCTATAGCTGTTCGAAAAGGTGTGCCAGTGGCTGTGCTGCGTATCAACTGCCGTCGTCTCTCTCGATCATGCTGCGCTGCGGAAACCGACGTTTGTGCAGGGGCGGATCCAAGGAAGGGCTTCTTGAGCGGTGACGAACGAACAGCTTATATATTTAGACTCCGCTCGGCAACGGCAGGATCGGTGCATCATTCGCATCGTGGTCTCCTCCCAGACTTTGTGCTAAATCCGCCCCTGTCGACGACGGCAGTGGGGTAGCGCGTTGTCACCACTCGCGGGCGCGGGCCGGCAGCGGCACTACATCACGACTATCCGCCCCGTGCCGGCAGTGGTGCTGGACTCCAAGTCGTCCCACGCCGGGTTCTGCCCACGTCGCCAGCTGACCCGCTCCTGTCTGCTGCTCAAGTCGGCGCCCACCGGCTGCTTCGCCGACGTCGACTGCGCCGAGCACCAGAAGTGCTGCTCCATCAACTGCGGCCTGCAGTGTGTCGACGCAGGTCAGTCCGGGTCACCGACGCAGCGCCGGTGGGACAGGTCCGAGTCATCGACACACCACGGGTGGAGCGGCGGCGGCCGGCTGCGGTCGCTACTCAGCGTCATGCAACGAAAGCAGAACGACGTACTTTTCGTGCACGATTTGCTATGCAGACGTAAATAATTTAAACGATTACGATTTTGTTGCGAGATAGAGATATCTGCCAAGTGCTCAAACTCATCCTAGTAACGCCAAAACGTAGACCACGCTGATTGGTCCTATTCTTATTCAACGCCAAGTTTCAGTGCCCGCATTTTGTCGGGCAGCTGGTGTGCGTAAAGTAATAGTTGAGGTTATATATGAGCAAAGAAACATTTGAGCTCCGTGTTTTTACATGGCGTGCCGAGCATGCTTGGATGTCAACATTTTTCTTAAACAATCCAGTTCTTTATAGTTGCGCCTCATCATAACTTTCATAAATCTTTATAAATGTATTCTTATGCAGCTCACGCTCTTGTAGATGATCAGCATGGGTACGCATAGCTCCCTATAGATGATCAGCATGGGTACGCATGGCTCCTTAGGCCAACGGGATGGCTCCTTAACTTTCCTTCGCGTTCGTTGTATGCATGCTTGACGTATACATGAAATGCAAACAGCTGCACCACCGAATATATCTCCCGTTTTCGTCTGAACGAACAGTTGGCAGCAGCTGCATCGATTGTGAGTCTCGTGATCTCTGGTTCCAGTCGTGTCGCCTTCCTCGTGCGATGAAATGGTCTGCAACCGGCCCGAAGAGGAGTGTGTTGACCTCGAAACGGGACCCGTGTGCACCGGTAAGCAGTGTGTTGACCTCAACGGTACCGTTGCGCCCCGATAACGCACCTTCCGTCCCAGCAGGCACATCTCTGCCTCAAGGAAAGCAAAGATTTTACGACGCAAATAACCATGGTTACAATGCTTACTACGTTTGTTCGAATGCCTGGATTTTATCACAGCACACTCCCGCGGGTTCGTGTCAACGCCATCTTGACCTCTAACTCGGCGGGCAGCGGCAGGCAGTTTCACCGGTCCATTGCGTCACGCCTGAGCAGCCAGCCCCGTCCCGGAAGCGATGGCGGCGCTCACGGTGCAGCCCTGCACGGAGGGGGGGGGGGGGAGCGCTGCTGGCAGTGCCGCTCCACCGTGACCGACCGGCCGGCAACCGGCTCCCCGGCCCTGACATTGACCCCAGCCGCGACCGTAACCATGACCCGGCGCCCGGCCGCCAGCGCACTCGAAGCCGGGTCAGTGCCCGTTCCACGGCCAGCACTGCTCCAACCGGATTCTGGTGTGCCGCGAGGACGAGCAGTGCGAGGGCGCCAAGCTGTGCTGCAACCTCGGCTGTCACCGGCTCTGCGTCGACCCAGGTCAGGCCTCCCACCGCGGCCCGCCCCTGCGTGGCCTGGCTCTGCCCCTCCCTCCCACAGAACACCTCTGCTTGGCCAAGCTCGAACCCCGCGAGACGATGGCCCGTCACCTCCCCATCGAATCGCCCCCCTCCTCAGACTCCTCTGCCTCTGAGCGATCCCGCCCCCGATCCCCCCTCACGTGACCACGCCCGGTCTGCCCCACCCCAACATGACATCGATGAGGGCCCGCTCATTCAACCGTGGTCCGCAGTCGGGACGCATGACAGTGGGTGGCCAATTGGCTGAGCCTAAGACTAACCAGATACATCTGAACCCATTTGAGATAGATAAAGTAAACTTCTGCAGAGTTGCTTGCAGTGGACAGTTGTCATGCAGTTAAACGTTGGTTTAGGAAGTCACGCGCTTCATTCGAGGAGATCGTTTCCGGTCACGTCCAGCCTGGTCGGACTACGGCTTCTCACTGTGTGTCCGGGAGAGGGGTGTTTGGGGGGGAGGGGGTGATCCTTGCTGACCCATGACATTGGACACTGCAGCCTGTGTTCGGGGTGTGTGAGCCGACCTCCGTGCCAGCTGACCTGACCCGTGACCTCGGCCGCCGCAGCTACGGCCGATGGGGGTCGCGGTCTGTGCCCTGGCGCCGTGTCGCGGCCACCCACCCGCTGCGGCCAGCAGTGCCAGCAGGACGAGGAATGCAGCGCCGACCAGAAGTGCTGCGAGAACGCCTGCGGCAAGGTCTGCCAGGTCGGAGGTAGGTCAAGACACGGGACGGTCGGCGCCGACCCGCTGCTGGCCGTCCCCGCAGATGACCGTTCCCTCTCCGTAACAGCACGCTGGCTTAGGAAAGCGGCTGGGATATGCAGCAGCCAGATCGATGAGGATCATCCTGAATGGAACATCTCCGTGTTTTGGTTGACCAAACGTCATGGCTAGTTAGGCAACTCAAAGTGTCGAAATAGAGCGGGTTCCTTTCTAAGATCGACGCATTCTCGTCTCTTTCAGTGGTTCCGTTCATCACGTGCCGCAACAGGAACTGTCCGTCCGGCACCGTCTGCGAGATGCAGGGACTTGAGGCCGTGTGCAGAGGTACGCAGCTAACATAAGTGGAGCCTTATGCAAATCATTTA
>NW_023597034.1:3478439-3503163 GCF_011947565.3 Pollicipes pollicipes
TCCTTATATGTCCACCATGTCCGGCTTATGTCCTCACATAGGCACGTGCCGCTAGATCGCGGCGAATACATCTGGCTAAACTTGTAAATGTCCACGATGATCGAGCACAAATCGATTCGCAAGAAAACGCATTGGTGATCACCACACGATTACGCACCTGGGGCGGTTTGGCACACACGATTCGAGCGAAAGCAAAAAGTTAGCTTCGAGAGTTCCGGTCAGATCGCGGCTGATCCACGGGCTAGATAGCGGCCGCTGCCCCGCGCCCGTGTAGAGAGATACCCTGGAGGCAGCCACAGATGTGCCCACACGACCAGCAGATTTAGTCTTCACGGTTGATTCCGTAACCGGGCCTCTTCTCCGCGGCGTGGCATAACAAGCTCCCCGGTGCAATGAAGGGACACGCATAGCTGAAAGATGCTGCGAAATGACCGTCGGTCGAGATATTTGCGAGCGGTTGAAAAAAGGTTTCAAAATCATTTTAGTTTCGTTATTGAGATTGACAGTCTTAACTCGGCTGAGCTCAGAAGGCATCTCTGAATATCTCATACCGTCCGAAAAGTTCAAACCCAAGCGTTCGATACCGTGACTCGGGCATTGTCGATGATTTTCTGGTCGCTATGAACGACGACAGGGAAAATTGGCATCTAGCAGAAAGAAACGTCATCGAGGACAAAAAAGGCAAGAAACGCGACAAAATCCTAGCGACTCCCGTCTTCGTGAGTCACACATTTGTATATCAACGATGATACATTGGAAACGAGGCCGATGTTTTCAGAGCGTGGTATTCTCCAATATCATCTTTAACTTATCACAGGACAGTAGCAAATACGAGCCGGCGTCCAACTGGCGCTGCCTTGGCCTTAACGTACCCGACCTTATGTACTTTGGCCAAAAGTTCAATTAGTTAGTTATTTTAATTCGTATATTCGAATCGACTGGCTGTATTTCCGTTTTGGTGCCTGAGAGGACGTTCATACGCTATGCACAACTTGTTTTTGCTGTACGGTGCAACGCCTGTGAAGATCTGCTAAAAAGAAGAGGGTCTATCGTACACGAAGCGTTGATTTCTGCACACTGGCTTCCTGCATAGCCAAAACGACCGTTTAGCATGTAAACCCGATATGGGCAAGCGATATGAGAAAGCCACTTTCGGGCCCGCTGGCAAACTTTACGAGACGCCGTGTGTTGTGAAACAATCCAAGAAAATATAAGTGTATTTCTCTATAGGCCTGCACGTACGACTCGCAAGGTATCACATCACAATCACATACCGACAGATCAGATATCAGTGACACACGTTTTCAGCAATTCACGCGACTCCGGAAAAAATACGCATCGCTACAACGCTGGACCATACGTTCATCCCTCCTCTGTTCGGCGCCCGCGAACAGCCGTACGAGGCACGGAGGGATATTGGCGCACACCCTGAGAGCCAAGCAAGATACAGCCTCATTTTGATGATCGCAACATGTCCCATGATGAGAGAAATTCACCGGAACAATCGGCGCGAGGCTATTCGCGGCAGACTAACAATTCTGAGAATCTGCTGCTCAATTTTCGCCCCCGAACCTATGATCAACTATGAGTTCCCGCAAATAGAAAACAGCGTCTTTGACAGGACGATGCCAGAGGCGTGGTACAATATATATTTCGCCATGAAGTACATGTTTTTCACATTCTGCCCGTCCATCACGGAAAAACTATGAGAAGGAACTCGCAACAGCTCTGAGGCTTCCGGCCTTCTCGTGATGGGGTTAAGACCACCACCGGCGTGTTCCTGCCGGTTCAGTTTGGCGAAAAACATGTACCTGGGGTGCACGTTTAACGTGGATAACACGAAATGCACGCGTCGACTTTGTCGCTCCCATATCCTTAAGCAGATTGCCAAACGCTCGCCCACCAACGCATCACACGCGAGCCTCCCGCTCGCCACCGGAGCAGTCGCACCGAAGTTTTGCTTCGTCACAGCTTAAGACCGCCATCGCTGGAGCGCCTACCACTATATCACCACCATGGCCGCGCCGCCTGCTAGAAGGCGGGCCGGCGCAACCAGCCTCTCGGCCCTGAGCTGCCATCCCTGCCCCGGCACACCACGCCGAGCTGCGACGCCGGGGGGGGGGGGGGGGGGGCGAACATCACGCTAGTCCCCGTCGCACAGCGCGTCGCTGGCCCAGACGCCGCCGCCGCCGTCCGGCCTGGCGTGATACAGGTCCAGCTGGAGGCGGCCCGGGCCGCCGGCCGCCGACGGCGTCTCACCCAGCACGCGCGCCAGCAGCAGGCCGCGCTGCGCGAGCGCCACGAGCCGCGCCACGGCGGCCAGCGGCCAGCGGCGCGGCCGGCCGTCGGCGGCGGCCAGTGAGCAGCAGACCGCCTGCGCCGGCAGCTGCTGGAAGCCCCGCATCAGCTCGCGCAGCTCCTCCAGCGGCACCGGCTCCGTGTGGCCCCAGTCGGTCAGGAACACCTGGCGGCCGAGAGGCGCACGGGTCACGGCCGCGCCGGCGAGACCACGTCGCGGCACAGGCCGTCGGACGGAGACCCTGGCTAGCCAGGAGTGGCTGGGGCCAAGGACGAGGTCAAACAGGAGCCGTGGCGCCGACAGCCGGCCGCGCCACGGCAACGTCGGCCACTTGGGAGGCTCAGAAATACTGGAGGGAAGCCCAGCTCTGTACCAGTGAACAGGGAACGCTAAAAAGGGTGATCCTTCACATCACCTGGACACAGCGCACACCGGATGCGACTGATATTCAAAGGTCGCTGAGTCCCAACGCCACCTGCCACCCTCGGGCTGCCGCACTGACCCCGCGGCGTCCACCGCTGACACGAGGCGCCTTCTCGACCTCTGACCTTGACCTCTCGACCGCACTGACCTCTGCGGCGTGCTCGTCCAGGGCCAGGACGCGGCCACGGTGCCAGCCGCCCTGCCAGCGCACGGCCACGGCGCTGCCGGCCGGCACCGAGGCGGGCCGGTCCGGCCGCGGTCCGTAGTAGCGCCGCATGGCTGCTGCCAGCGTCTCGACACTGTCGTCGGCGCCGAGCTGCAGCAGCTGATCGGCGACTGCCGGCAGAAGGGCAGGGCGTCACAGACGGCACGCGCGCAGGACACCGACGCGGTCGGACAGGGGGCTGATGGGGCCTGGGCAGGGACTGGCCAGGACTAGAAAAGGGGCCGGTGGGAAGAGGGCAGAGGGCTGGCGGGGACTGGGTGAGGGACCGATGGGGACAGGGCAGAAAGCTGGCGGGAACTGGTTGGGTCAAGTGGAAGCGGCGCGTTTAGGGATAGCGCTCGACTGTGACGCCCGCACAGCCAGACAGGCACTTCACAGGTAGGATTCCTATCAAGGTGGCAACCATTGCGGTAGAACATTCGGGAGTACAGGGCCTCCATAACTGCCGTCGAGACACGATGACTCGACACCACTCCCTACAGCTATAACAAGTCAGAAGACGTGTCCCAGTAACGACTCTGGTAGAGATTACACAACGCAAGCGCCGCCATCACATCGCAACACCATGGCCAATAGGATATCGTCCGATCATGACGCCATGCTCTCCACCTCCATTACCAGGCCGCCAATCAAGACTTCACAGCACAGCGTGAACACCGAACAGCGCACGCGGCACGCCACCGCCCTGGACAAGCCTGGCGACCGCAGACAGCTGAGACAGACTGCAGAGCACAGTCAGCCACGGACAATAAACCGCAGGCAGCTGCAGACCACAGGCCGCATACCACAGACAGCTGCGGGCCACAGAACGCCCACCACATGCCGCAGACAGGCCACAAGCCAGACAGGACGCAGAGGAACAACAGAACGAAGGCGGGGCACAGACAGCAGACCACAGGCAGCCACGGACCATAGACCGCACAGGAACGAGGACCACAGACCGCAGACCGCAGACGGACCACAAGCCACCGACAGATTGCAGACCACATGCTGCAAAGAGACCGCAGACGGACCACAGAACCCAGACGGACCGCAGACAAACCCCCAGACAGACCGAAGACAGGCCATAGACAGACCACAGAACACAGACGAACCGCGGACGCACCCCAGACCCCAGACAGACTGCAGACGGACCGCACATCGCGGACAGACCGCAGACGGACCACACACCGCAGACAGACCGCAGACGGACCACACACCGCAGACAGACCGCAGACGGACCACAGAGCGCAGACAGACCGCAGACGGACCACACACCGCAGACAGACCGCAGACGGACCACACACCGCAGACAGACCGCAGACGGACCCCGCATCACTCACAGTTGGCGTTGACGGCGTGCGCCGGCCGCGCGCCGAACGGCAGCACCACGTAGAAGAGCGCGGGTGTCACCACTGCCGTGACGCGCACGTAGACGAGGCTGCCGGGCCGCAGCGCCAGAGGCCCGTCCGCCGGCCACCGCAGCCCCCAGTCGCCCTCCGCCTCACCGGCCGCCGTGCCGTCGCCAGGGTAGGCGATGACGTCATCCGAGGCGACCGTGACGTCGGCCGGGGCGGGCGCGACGGCCGGGGCCTGCGCAGCCACGTGGACCGAGAACGGTCGGTGGACGTTGAGGGGAGCGCGCAGGCGCTGTGGCCGACATGGCAGGGACAGCTGGCGAAGACCGCCACCGCAGCGTGCGTAACATCAGCGTCGGCACGACCGCTGGGCGTGAGAGACCCGACCCTGACAGGCCAGAAGCGGCTGTCGGCAGCACGGGGCCTGCGCCCGGCACGCGACTTCACGCCGCTTAGACCCGGGCCGTCTCACGCCGCTCACGAAACCAACTGCAGCCCGGGTGGCCGGACGCACGACCTGGCCCCGGACACAGCTGCCTGCTCCGGCGACGAGCGGCGCTGGGTGATGCCCGTTGCATGACGCGCCCGCGTATTAACGAGCGTCGCATCGGGACCTCAAACGAACCATCGCCCGTCGTTGAACAAGGCCTGCAACCCGTCGCGGCGTGACACCGTCTGAGCCGGCTCAGCGCGCCCGCCGCCGGCCATCATGACACCTGGCGCACCTGCCGGCTGGCGGGCTCCGGGGCTTCCTCGACCTGCCAGTGCAGGGCCAGGCCTTCCGCCGCCAGCTGCTCCGTGAGGGCGACCACCCGGGCGGCCAGCACCGTGTACAGCACGACCGCCAGACACTCGCTGGTGGGGAGCCGCGCGGTGTCAGACAGCCCGACACGCGCTGCCGGTCAAGACGGCCGGGCGCGACACACATGCAATGCGGATGTCGCGACGGAACAGAGTCGAACTGGGGGACGCGATACAGGCTGGACATTGAGCTGCATCTAGCGTAATGTTTGAAGCATCACCAAGCACAGGTAACGCCACAGGCATCCGCTATTTTCTAAAATCTCCGGGTTTCCAAAACAGCGTTACGCTTCAATTTTAAGTCGCCAAAGACATATATCCTGGCAATACGATGAGCACGATCCTCAAATGCACCACCTCACTCATCCGCAGACTCATCCGCACAACACTGTCCTTCAAAACCGGACACTATACACATGCCGAATGCAATGTGTTCCCAACCTACGCCAGATACCAAGCGTGAGTCATCTGGACATCCTGGCCGGCTAACTGAAGCACGGACCTCGTCAACATGTAGTCGATGATGATTTGGGGCTTTGGGGCGCATCGACTGCAACTGTCCATGCAGGGCCCCAGTTTAGATTTAGTCGATCACATATATTTTAACAGCGTGCAATGCATGGCACGCTGCAATGCTGCCACACGCGACAAGCAGCTCGACCGACCCGGCCGGTCAGCAACACGGCGAGACCCTCGGCGCCGGTGCGGCGCGGCACTGACTCGGTGCTCTCAGAGCGGACGACGTGGGCGTTGATCTCCTCCGGCCCGTCCACCAGCTCCAGAAACCGCTCGCACGCCGCCTCCGAGTACACCGGCTCACCCTCTGCGGGCGCCACCTGCCGGCGCGCACACCACCCCCTCAGGGAGCGCCTGGCACCGGTGTGCGGCACCAGACCGCAAGCCGAGTATTACCAGACCATGTTGCTTCAGGGCACAGCACCTGAATTCAGGGTACACCACCGGTCACGTGACCGCAAGGCACACTCTCTTCAGGGCACACCATCGATCACGTGATCTCAATATACGTTATTCGACCTCCGGGAGCGGCACGCATGGATTGGACACATGGACACATGGGCACCACATATAGACGGATTGGTCCCATCACAAGAAGAACCATCCCAAGTATCCTCCATCGCGTCTCCAACCCATTCCCTGCAGCCGCCGTCACCAGATGTACGGCGAGCGCCCACGAGCCTTCCACGCGGTCCGGCCCGGCGGGTGGCACGCACCCCGGAGCAGGCGGCGCGCACGATGTAGACAGGCACGGCAGCAAAGCGCTCGAGCATGGGGCGCAGGTGGGCGGCCGACAGCAGCATCTCGTCGCCGTAGTCGACGCAGCGCACCCGGTACTCCGCCGCGCCGTCGCCGCTCTGTCGGCCGGGCGGGGAGCGGTCGGCCGGGGGGAGCGGTCGGCCGAGGGAGCGGTCGACCGGAGGGAGCGGTAGGCCGAGGGAGCGGTCGGCCGGGCAGGGGGCAGGGTGGCGCCAGCGAAGACAAGCTCCGACCAGGCGTGGTCTCTCCCGTCTCGGATGCGGTCTCCTTCTGCCGCCAGCCAGCAGGCATCAAATGATCCTTGTTCGCATTTATATGGCTGGTTAATGTGGGGCGTGATGTTGATACGCATTAGGCTTGCTTGAGCACAACTTCAACACACATTACCCAGATCTGTAACTCGTCCTTGCTCAGAGCATGACTTCTTTTTGGGTGGAGCTGGTTACTTATAAATAGGTCTGAAAGTTGATCTGATAATTTTTGAATGTAGGCAACGCCCCCCCCCCCCTCCACCCCACATAATTACAGTGACATACGAAGAACTTATGCCGCCAACCATGCCCTACCCTGAGCACTGCGCCCCCGCACGGGCGCATGACCGCAGCACCGCACACGACACCGGTCACCACTGACCGGCGACTCCAGCACCTCCAGCACCACGACGCGGCACCACTCATCGCCGTCGTCGCCGCGCGCCGCCCAGAACGAGCCGACCTGCAGCAGGTCACTCTGGAGCCCGAGCCGCGGGTGGGCCGGCAGACGGCCGTACACCGCCGCCATCTCGTGACGGAAGCTGCCGGGGTACCTCCCGTTATACAGCGTCAGCCTGTGGTGACAAAATTAGTGCGTCTAGCGGTTACTTGTACGTTAGCTCCCCTTTCTGTTTGAAAGTGGTAGTTTGCATAGTTCAAAACCATGAGTACAGTACGTAGGCACCAAGTGCGAAAAACACAACACTGAAGCAGCAATAGTTCGCACCTGTCAAAGTTATCCTCAGTCTCGAAGCAGATGTAAAATTCCTCTGGGTGTTTGGCATTGACAACTGTCACGTTGTGGTGAATTCGCTGTCTGCATAGTTCCAGGGTCTGCCGGTAGATGGGTCTGCTATCCCAGCACACCTGGAGATCCCGATACTTGGGTGGATCGATTAAAGTCTGCGGCACGGTCTTGGCGAGACTAACAGGCTCGCCGCCAGCCAATCTGGAACGGTGCATGCGGTGCATAAACATCAAGACCAGACATCAGTCCTGGCATCATCCGAAAACGGGAAAAGGGTCAGATTCTGAGAGAACTGGAAAACGTCGCGTACCGTCGAGGACTGCCATATAACTCTGGGACAGCTCTTTGGCTTAGCTTATGCAAAGACGCATACGCGAAGTAAGGGATTTCTTGCCATGCACTCATAGGCAAACTAAAAACTTCATTGAAGCAAACCATTTTAAGGTGGTTAAACAGCTAATTTTGCACCATTTGAATCCTTCAACTTGTTACTCAACTTTGTCACCAGGACCAATAAGCCTCTGCACTACGATGCCGAGATAAGAATGCAATTCACTCACCCTCCCAACTACACGCAAGACGTCCCTACACATACTCTTGCTCTTCCGCAGCGCATACCAGTTTTACCCCCTACACCAACTTAGCTGTCGACTCTACTGAAAACAGATTACGCGAAGAGTAAAAGTAGGCCGCCAAAAAGGCTAAAACAGAACACAGCTGCACCAGACTCTGCAACAGCGCTACCCCCCGCCATTCGTATGTCCACACATTACTCCCATCAACATCAGGGCACTTCCGCTGCCTGGGTCGCCACTGGCCACAGGCAGCGGGGACGGGCCGAGCTCAGCCGGCCCCACCGCTGACCTGGTATGGTCGGCGGCCGGAGGCGGCGGCGCCACCTGCTCGCGGTCCCGGCGAGCCGGCTCCTCGCGGTCCGGCGCCGCCGGCCGGTCCGGGCCAGACGCCGGCTCCGCGTGCGACAGCCAGTCCAGCACCAGGCTCTGCCGGTCGGCCGGCGAGCGCGGCACGAACCGCTCCAGCACCTCCGTCAGCACCAGCTCGTGACTGTCCACCTGACGGGGATCGTGGGTCGCCGTGTTGGCATCCGTCTGCTTGGTCGGTGTTGGGAAACAGCAACAGGTACCCCAACCAGTAACGATTCCACAACTGCACCCATCGCCACAAGACTGCTGCCTTCCCACCCTCGCACGCCCCCCCCCCCCCCCCCCCCCCCCCCCCCCCCACCACATCACTTGAGCTGCCTCCCAGCCCCCGGTTGGTCGGGCGGGAGCCCCCCGTGGCCGGCGCAGGGCCGCCCGTCCACCACCCGCTCCGTCGACTGACCTGCTCCTGAGCCGACTCCTCCTCCACGAGCAGTGCCCTGCTGACGGTGCGGGCCACGTCCACGTCCACGTCCGATCCCCCCACATGCACGGTCACGACCAGGTCGACCCGCAGCGCTGTGGCCGTCGCCTCCGGCCCGTGGAACAGCGCCCGCACGCGCGCCGTCGGCGAGAGCAGCGCGTCCACAATGAAGCCCTGCAGCAGGCGGCGCGCGCCGGGCGGGCCGTACGTCGCCTGGGGGCGCGCGGGGAGGCGCCGTGAGGAGCACGGATGAGACGAACACAGCACTCTCACCGGGACTTGGGCGGCCGAGACGCCCGCCTACGGCCCGGCAGGAGCCGACACCAGCCGAGGAGAGAACTGCCGCTACACCAGCACCATCACACCAGCCACAGCCGGCGGCTCCAAACACAAGAGCCGAACAGCCGGCCGAGACGCCCGCCGACGGCCCGGCAGGAGCCGACACCAGCAGAGGAGAGAACTGCCACTGCACCAGCACCATCACACCAGCCACAGCCGGCGGCTCCAAACACAAGAGCCGAACAGCCGGCCGAGACGCCCGCCCGACAGCCCGGCAGGAGCCGACACCAGCAGAGGAGAGAACTGCCACTGCACCAGCACCATCACACCAGCCACAGCCGGCGGCTCCAAACACAAGAGCCGAACAGCCGGCCGAGACACCCGCCCGACAGCCCGGCAGGAGCCGACACCAGCCGAGGAGAGAACCGCCGCTACACCAGGATCATCACACCAACCACAGCCGGCGGCTCCAAACATAAGAGCCGAACAGCCAGACGCCAGAGTTGAAGTCAGGTGCTCAGAGTTTACCACGCTGATCCGCTCGCCCGCCTGCTAACTGTACCACAGGCGCCAGGCAATACGACCACGCGGCGCGGCGGCGCGCAAGGGAACCCGCGGCGGAACACTCACTCCACGGAGCGTGCACGGGATGGCGCAGGCCGGCATGCGGCGCAGGGTATCGGGCAGGCGCCGACACTGCTGCAGCGGCACCACGTCGTAGTTGCCGTAGTCCACGAAGAACACGTCTACATTGGCGCCGATCCCGCTGGAACGAGACAAGGCCCGGTTACGGACGCTGGAGCATGGCCGTGTTGAAGATGCTCCTGTCTAGGACCACTGGCAACTGGCTGGCAACTGGCACTGACAACCAACGGCGCGAAGGTCGACAGGCTGGAGCTGCTGCTGGATTATCTGTGCAGTATATCAATGCACCACTAAGCCCCAAAGCCTGGTACTAAACCACATACACTGAAACCACGGGAACCTGCTGGTCGAGCCCGATACCCTACACCAGGCACATGCTGTCTTACCCAGGACCACAGTACAGATAACGGTTACATGGTCTCCACAGAGCCACGAGCCTTCCACAGACAAGCGCCCCAGACACCACTGAGCTGTGCCAGAACACAGACGAGTCAGACATGTTGGCGCGTTTCGTGCGTGCCCACACTGCGCGCCAGGTGGGACTCGGAGCTCGCGGCGCCAGCTGACCTGGTGTCTGGTGTGGCGAGCACGACCCTGGCCCGGTACCAGGCCTCGTCCCAGCTGGCGAACACCAGGTCACCGCTCTTCGGGACACCGCTCAGCGCGTACCGCCCGTCCGCCGCTATCGAACTGAAACACGCCGCCCGTGCCGTCAGTGCGCGGTTCTCGTCGCCGGCTGAGGATGCGACGTGCACAGGTCGACCCTCTAGGCGCGTCAGGCGTCAACTGATGGTGTCGCTAGTGAGCAAAACGCTATATAGCGCACACGATGCGAATTCAGCAACAGCGTACGAGATCGGCCGGCATTGACGGCACCCACTCGAAGCACCGCCAAGTTCTCCAACGTCCAACGCTCTTGTGGGGCGACCAGGCCAAGTTATCTGCCTCCTGGAGGAGCGAGCGAGCCTAGCCGGAACAGAGCGCTCTCACCCGAGGTCGTTGCGCAGCGTATCGAGGCCGGCCTCGTCCTCCTTCAGGTTCAGGTAGAGCAGCTCACTACCGTCCTCCTGCTCCTCCTTACTGGCCAGCGCCACGTCACACACGCTCTTCATGTTCACCAGCCTGGTACACACAGCAAGCCTGGATCAATGTCAGCCTTTGGGGACACAGGGAGGGGAGGGGCTCACTGTCCCGGGAGGATGGTGACCAGCAGCAGCTGTAGTCCCTCTTTGGTCAATGCCATTGATGTGAAATGCGTGATGAAAATCGCTTGAAGCTCCATGGTTGACGAAAGCCAATCAATCACCTTCGCAGATATTGTGGCATACTTTATCATACAACATACAACACACTTATCATCAATATTCATTTACATCTAATACGGTAGTTGACCGGGAAACGTTACGCGAATTCAACCCCAGATGCTATAAGGCCACCACAGGCTGGCACACCACCCGTGTCCGCGGAGACGTTACGTTAGAAGTCGTCGGGAGGAGCGAGGACAGCCCCGCCAGCTGCCGGGCTGGGGCGGTGACAGTACCTGCTGGGTATGTCTGGGACGGCGTCCCGGCCCGGACCGGCCGGCTCCAGGGGAGACTCGGAGCGCGAGCTCGACTCCTCGCCGGGCCGCCTTAGACCGCGCATCGCCACGTTCCTGAAGCGAACGGCCGCAATGAACGCCAGATGACGCTGCCCGTCGACTGCTGTCGAATTACTACACAGTGAGCCTACGACATGGCCTAGCGTAGTTTACGAAACAGGATTCCGAAATGCTTCCAGAGTTACGACAGTTCCGAAATGCATCCAGTTGGACACGCATGACGCAAATGAAACTTAATGTTCCCAGGGTTACGGGGCCCCGGCGGTCTCCGCACGCACGTTTCAGTCGCTGCTCATCCATTACCCTTTGAACCCGGACCTTGACACATAACCCGCCCAGCCAATTTTCCAGTCTCACGCGACTAAATACTCAGATGACTACCAGAGTCCAGCTCGATGCTGAATGTCCACTACTGAGCAACTACAGCAAGACAGCTGGAGCTGGCCTCTAACAACACACTCAGTGTGCATTGGCACCACAGATGAAGTGTATCACCTTCACTGCAGGACAAGAACCGGGGAATATGCCGCGGGTAAAACTGCTGGCTACCTCGTCAAAACCGACGCTACATCACCATAGCACCAGCCCGTGGACGACCGTGCGTCACACTTCACGCAACGCTCCTGTGAGCCGGAAACATCGCCACACCTCATCGCGAGGGCTCACTTGTCTGCGCGGCGGCCGAGCTTTTCTGGTGGCGAAAGTCGCTGCGAAGAGCCGGCGCTGGCGCTGGCTGCGACTGGCGAGCCCCGTCGCGGCCCAGCTGAGTGGTATGAGCCAGACTCATGCAGGCTGGTGGAGGACGGACGCAGCACGGAGCCAGAGCCATCTCTTGGCAATGACTTCAAGTCAGAGTCCAGATGAGCACCAAGAGATGAAGTCAATTCCCAAGACTCTGAGTGCTTCATCTTCATCACCGTGTCATATTTCTGCTGCATCAAGTCAGCAGCATCAGCTGCAGCTGTAATTTGGTGGAGAAGCTCTGCATTAAGCTGGCTCAGCTGCTGTAGTTGGTTTCTGTTGGATGTCTCAACTACTGTAGATGCCTGAAACAGAAGGGACTTGAAAATCAACCTTCAAGTGCACTTCCAACAATACCTTGAAATGCTGTGACATCACTGGCTACTGAATCCATTAAAAAATGTTGCAAAAAGTGCAAATTGTTCATAATGTAAATGGAGTATAGGATTATTTAATCACAACTGGCAGGCACAGCTTATTCAACACCTCTTCTAGGCTGTTCCAATCAATACTTGGAATATCATTGATCTACAACACAATCCAGTAAGGCTTACAATTTTCAGGTACTCTGTGATGCTGTCATTGAACCTGGATTGTTCATGCTCTAGGAGAGAATGCTGGAGACGAATAGAGTGTCTCTTCCCTTCCATCAAAAACTCTTCAGTTGCTGGGCTCTTTAAGAAGAGAAATCTGTGTCACATAAAACAGCTGAAAAGCAAAAGTATCACATCCCAAAATAGGCTTGAGTGTGATAAATAAACACTAGGATTTGTGATGCCAAACAAAAGTGACATTCCACATTAAGGAAAAACTGACAAATTTAAGCAGCACAAAATGTTT
Source organism: Pollicipes pollicipes (assembly GCF_011947565.3). NCBI lineage: Eukaryota > Metazoa > Arthropoda > Thecostraca > Pollicipedomorpha > Pollicipedidae > Pollicipes > Pollicipes pollicipes. The sequence continues at coordinate 3,491,270 of NW_023597034.1, forward strand.
CTTTCAATCTTTTGATAGTAGTCAGCTACAGGAATGCAACTACTTCCATACTACATGCTTATAAACAGCATAAATACTGTAGAAATTCGTCAGTATTTATGGACAAGCACTAACAGGTTCGATGTTTCATATCTTACAAGTCAACTTAATCAAAATCAAATATCTGACCTGACACAAATACCAGCCAACAACAAAAACCGTACTCAGTCGTCACTGGGGATTTACGACATGTTCAGATGCTGAACCGTATGGGGTCACCCACCTCGCACCTTGGCAGGAGGGACGGGAGCCGGGGGGAGCTGAGCTCGTAGCTCTGGTTTCACAAACGCGAGGCACACAAAATCGTACCCCACTTCGAAAGACCGCACCACCGGGAACACCTGAGTACGAATATAGCGTGGCGGTTACAAGACCCCGACCTTCACCAGTGACTACCAGCGCCGCTCACTCAGATGACCTGGCCTGCGGACAACCCACGCTCTTGGTAAATAAACATTAACTCTCCGCCAACAGGGTTAAGACGATTTTAGGAAGTGTAGCGAACTCGTTACTGAGGCCAGCTTTGTAGACCGAAGCCAGCTAGTGATGACGTAACTGCGAGAACGAATGCGAGACAAATAGCCCAAATGCTTGCTACTGAAGACTTGGACAAAAAACAACACACAAAGTGAAGCGTGTTTTGCCTACTGCTGCTGACATCTCAGGATATCAAAGTAAATCACGTGGACCTGTGGTTTGAATTATCATAAGGTACGACTAGCGTTGTGAAATAAAGGGCATTCACGAAATTCAATTGAACATCAAGCTTACGCCCGAGGTCATGGCTACGATAGAAAACGAGCAGCGAGGTGATGTGGCCAGAATATGACGGAGCTTGCCATTTAAAGATTCTTCTGTGTTTGTCACTGACTGTGAGGAGGAGCTGATAAACTTACCAATGAAACATAGAGCAACATTTTCTTCCATGGTTTAGCCCGCCTCCCCACTGTTCGGGAGAGGAGCTGGAAAGGGGGGGGGGGGAGGAGCCGAATGTTCAGGGACACTCATCCCATTTTGGATTCCCAACATTGGGGATATCCCCCCCCCCCAGTGGTTACGCCCCTGTGCTCAAAAAACAACTACGTGCCGCGTCCTAGCCCAGTTCCCCAGTCGCACCGCCCGGAAACTCTCACGGATGCTCCCATGCGTTGTCTGCTCGTGCTGTGTCGTGGCCATTACAAACAGCAGATGTATCGGCGGGCGTCAAGCTGCACTACATTCAACGGCCATACAGCGGCCATACGGCGGCCCAGACGTGCTGTGTCGTGGCCATTACAAACAGAAGCTGTATCGGCGGACGTCGAGCTGCACTACATACAGCAGCCATACAGCGACCCAGACGTGCTGCCGGCAGGGCCTTGTCTCCTGCTGCCGACACCCGGCGCATGGTCCTCAGAGGCCCGACGGACGCTCCAACTGCCGCACTGGCCTCAGCCAGCGACCGCTCAGAACACGATCGCTATCGACCACCTCATGCACAGTGTGTAGGCAATCAACTACCACGCGCCCAGCGCGTAGGCAATCAGCCAACACGTGCACAGCGCGTAAGCAATCAACCACCAAACGTCCAGCTTGTAAGAAATCAACCACCACACGCACAGCGCGTAGGCAACTGACACTAGTTCACTGCTGTACGCCGGCGGGACATGCGGGAGCTGCCGGCCGCCCGCCGGCTGACAGCGGTGGACCAAGGGCCTAGAAATGCGGGCCTGAACGCTCCTGCCTCAGCGGAGTCAAGCGACTCCCCGTCCGCGGCACCGGTGGCTGTCCGGGGACCGCGCGGGAGCGCCGGTCAACACGATTCTGCTACGCGAACGTGACTCAATATTCCGACCCATGCCAGGGCACATTGGTGTGGTTTACGAGCAGGTCGGCTGACGTCACGTTTGGTCGATGTGCCCCGCCGCAGGGGGTTGCGCGGAAGGTCGAATGTCGACGTCACGCGGGACGACTGCCGCATCCTTCTGTGCTAACCCGCGCAAAATTTATATCCGCACTTCCATTCCGATTCGGTACTTCTCTTGGCTGTTGCCCGGCACTGCGCTGACTGGTTCTCTGAGCGACTTATGAGACAGAGAACCACAAAAGGTGCGGTACACACCCTGCTTTGAGTAACCTCACCATGTTGCATCGACATATTCGGTGGTCGTAGCTTGAAAATTGTATTTAGTCTCAACAACGTCAGAACAGTTTGGAGGTACCAAAACCATTATGATTCCAACCACACACATGTTTTAATACTCAATGATAGCCATCACGACCATTCCACAGTGACCCCAGCAATGCCTTCGAAAGATCCGTGAACAGAAGCACAGAGCACGTGACGGCTGTCAGTGGTCTTAAGGCCACACCCAGCGGCCCTATCACCCCGCAACCACCATATCAGAAGACTAGCTATTCCTGCCCTGCAGCCGGAGCTCCCGGGGAAGGCATGACTGAATGTTATTGTGCCAGTCTAGACACATCCCATGGGTGCAATGCAAAACATATACAAACCGCGTGGGACCAAAATGGTCATGACGTTGCGCAGGGTTGTCTCTATTCAGAGGTGTCGGAAAGCCGAAAACTACAAAACGACTGAAATCACACTTGAAGTCAATTTCTTTCGTCGTCATCGTCACAACTCAGCAGCGCAGTGAACATTTCGAGAGAGGCACGCGCATGGGTGTCATACGCCATCTCTTCCTTACGTCATGACCGTACTAGTACGAGACAGCTGTCCTCGGGCACCAGGCCTACATCCCTTACTGACATCCCGAGTGCCAACAAATCACTGGGAACAACACCTTGCGAGATGTCACACATCCGAGCCCGCCGTCTCTCGCCCCATGCACAAACCACCCGACCAAGTCTCGGGTCAATCACAAACGAGCCACTCGACATTCGAGCCAATCACAAACAAACCACTCAACCTTCGGACCAATCACAGACAAGCTCGCTGACTATTGGAGCAATCACAAATGAGCCCGCTCACTCTCGGACCAGCCATAAACGTGCCCGTTAACTCTGGGACCAATCACAATCACTGAGGAGCCGATCTTGTTCGCAGCTCTTCAAGAGAACATTCCCAACCCAAAGCGCACGGAACTTTACCCTCATCACCTGACATTTCGTCTCGTCTCGGGCAACCCCGTGCTGTCGCGTGGCAGCCTGTGCCTGCCGTTTTGTCACGTCATGGGACGCCCTCGTTCTCCCGTCACGTGACTGACTTGCGCCATGTATCGACGCGGGGGAGACATGTACTCGTCCGTCAGGTCACGTGGAGGTGTTCGCATTGTTCTGTTCCGTTAATCAAAAAACGTCATCAGGCTGCCATGCTGCAGTGTCCCGACCCTGTCTCGTCGCGCCATAGTTGCATGCTGACGTTCAAAGAAAGCGACCGAGCTGTATCGTAAGACGAGAGCGTCCTCCCGTACGGTGAGCGGCCATTTTGCGCGTTTATGTGATTGTGCCGCACCCTGATGTGACATCGCACTTCTGCAGCGGCAGTCGCACTACCATCACTGTCCCTGCGGCAAGGACCCGCATTTCTAAAGGTTCCTGAAACTAGCCCCGTCACACAGCGTTCCCGCCGTCCGGTCAATACGCGTGCAATATGTTCCGTCGCATGCCCGCCTGTCCTTGTGGCATCTTCACGTGTCCGCCCCTCCCTGTTGTCCGGTCATGTGTCGGCTGCCCCTGCTGTCTTGTCACGTGTCCATCTGTCCCTGTTGTCCGATCATGTGAAGGTCTGTCCCTGCTGTCAGGTCACGTCTCCGTCCGACCCTGTGTCAGCTGTCCCTGTTGTCTGGTCACGTGTCGGTCTGTCGCTGCTATCTGGTCACGGGTCGGTCTGTCCCTGTTGTCTGGTCACGTGCCGGTCCGTCCCTGTTGTCCGGTCACGTGTCGATCTGTCCCTGCTCCCCCTTCACGTGTCCGCCTGCCACCGCCGTCCCGTCTCGATCCACCTCTCCGCTCCGCCCCGTCACACCCCCGTCCGTCGCCGCTGTCCGCTCGCCGTCCGCTTGTCCCTGCTGCCGAGCGTCGATCCGGGCGCAGCGCGGACACTGTCCGTCGCGCCGGACGTAGCAGTGCTGGTGCATGACGCGGCCGCAGCGCGGACACGGCACCACGTGCGCGTCGAATGCGAACAGCACCTCATCGCCGGCGCACACCTCGCAGATGTGGCCCTTGCCACGACACGCCTGCCGCAGGGATGCCGGGTCACGGGGGTGCGGACGGCAGACGCGCCGAGTCGCGGCGAGCACGCCAGCTCAGAAGCGATAGGAACATCGGGTCAGCACAGCACGAAAAGAAAACAGACACGGCAACGCTGCGGACAGCTTGGGACACACTTCGCGACAAAAGCTTTCCGTGCCAATATTCCAAGGAGCACCGTGAGCTGCGCGTGGCGTCGGCGGACTGCGGACCGCGATCCGGGTACGGGAAACATCGCACGGGCACGTCCACCGCCTCCCACTGGGCGCAACACGGGCCGCCGGCCGCGGCCAGCAGTGCAGCCGGCGCGCACCACCAGGAGCGCGGCGTCACTACCGACTAGCCGGGTCGGTGGAGCGGCCGTCAGCCACGGACGGGACGCGGCCCGGCAGCGGCTCGCAGGGCACGCACCTCACACTCCTCGCGGATGTGTTTGGCGAACTTGGCGTGGACGGCCAGCAGGAAGGCGAGTAGCTGGCCCGAGCGCACCTCCATTAGGTCGCGCATGCTGTACAGGTGCGAGGACTCGACGAAGTACTGCCGGCCGCCGAACGCCAGTAGTATGCGCGACTCAAGCGCGGCGCGGCACGACAGGAAGTACTGCTTCATCAGCATCATCTCCTCCCGCAGCTTCTGCGCACGCGGGCACAGGCGGGGTCTGTTAAGACCAGAATGGCCAGAAGTGTGGGACAGCTGGTGAGCAATATCTGCAGTGAGTACTCAGGAACAGAAACCTTAATTCGTTTATGTCGCTTTTCACTCTGACGCCAATGTAAAAGCAAGGACGATTGCGGGTGTCTGCGACCGATCGCCGATTGTGACGAAAGACCCCGCAGCTGGACAAATGCAAGTAAAATCACGCCAGATGCAGATGCTTACGCTGCTGTTTTTAGCTGAGCGACTTACCTTAACGTGCCGAAGCTCGTCGACGAAGTTGAAGAGGAACGGGTTGGCTTTCTCCACGTCCAGGACTGGTTTGCCACACATCAGCTCCAGGTACTGTCTCGTGCCACAGGACACCTGGCAACGCCGGTAGGCCGTCCTCGTGAACACGTAGAACAGCGTCCATGGCACTGGTCACATCGTCCGTGCATTGATCTTGCTCGCTCCAAATCGAAGCAAATCGGCTATGGCTAAATTGTCGATGACACGTAGAGTCGGGCGTCGAGACCACTACACGGACTTAGAGGAGCACATGCGTACTTTAGTTTGCGCGAAATTGGGTCAAATTGCTATTTGTCTGCTTGAGAATGGGTCAGCTTCCATTATCAGCTCCAGTGTGGGCACCTGCCCCCCCGCACCTCGCCATGCAGCACCGTGCCCTTCACGCGAAAGACCTTCCGAATACTGGCCATATTCTAAAATCAGGTGGGAACAGGCAAGCATACAACTCGGATCATCGTTATAAAAGCAATCATCAGCTATATTTTCATTCTCTTCTAATCGTAGAGATTCACTGCTACATGCACTTTCCTTTTGCTCATAACGCGCATGCATCGCCATCGGCATGTGGTCACTAGACTGGCTCCTTGCATGCACCGATCGACGCAGAGGCTCATTTATAGGGAGAAGAGTGAACAAGAAAGTGTTACAACCTGTTACAGAATTTTTCAGCGACTGTATGCCACAACCCCAACAAGGAAGTGTTACAACCCAAACCAAACACCAAACATATACTCGCGAGCCAGGCCCAGAGCACCACAAACGGTGCTGCCACCTACCGAGTACTTGTCGAAGTCCCAGTTGTGGATGACGCGGCCAGGGACGACGGCGCGGTCATCCCAGTGGCAGACGGAGCAGAAGTAGAGGCCCGTGTAGTCGCAGAGCCGCGGGCTGTACACGCTGGGATCCCCGCTGGGCAGCCCCGTCATCTGGTAGTCGGGCTCTGTGGCAGACCGCGGGACAAGACCGTAGGAGATCGCAGGACAGACATGTAAAACGCCACAGCCAACTGCTCTACAGCAGACTGCAAGGCAGGTCGTCCATGCAAGACTATAGGACGGGGTTGTGGGAGACCATAGTACGCGCCTACGGAACCCCTGTAGGACACCACGCGACATCCCCGTAGGAAACCAAACGACGGTCTCCCCATATTTCATGAAAGCCCTGTATGAGACTTGTGAAAACCCATCAAATCTCCATAACACCCCACTGCACGGTTCTGAAGGGTAGTACACAATGGGCCTGCGCCGAGCGATTCTGCAGGGCAGCTCTACTGTCGGCAGCTGCTGTCACGCATGGGCGTTCCACGCGCATGACAGGCGAACAGGCACAGTCTTGACACCTGTCTGCAGGTGACGCCAGCCAGCGAGCGGGTTGCGCCTACGACTCGGGCCGGCATGGGACGTCCCGTCTCTTGACTGTCCGGCCCTGCATACCGCGAGGGCGTCGACTCCAGCTGACCTGGCATGACCCGGCGGCCGCACTCGGCGCACTTGAACTGCTGATGCGAGAGGCCGCGCTCCGGGCAGATGCGCAGGTCGTACTCGGGCTCATCCTGCACACGCTCCACGGCGCAGTTGCGCCGCACCGCCTCCAGGCAGGCGGCGTGCGCGTGCAGGCCGCACCCTGGCCGCGCGTCCAGGAGAGCGGCGTCAGAGAAGTCGTCGCGGCGGCGCGACCCAGCCGGCAGCCGACCTATGCAGGAACGGACCCACCACGCCGGCTGGACGCGCAGCACGGAGGCGCGTCCCTAACGCGTGCTACAAGCAAGACAGAAGGTGGCTGAGGCTCACAACGCGATGTGGAAACAACTCAGCATTTCAATGACAATTTTTTTTAAAGGCGACACCTGGGAACACAGCGCAACAAAATAGTGCGCCCGTTTTCGATCCCCAGGCACTGACCAACCACTGGACCACCTAAACCAATGGTGCCCTGAGTGGGCCGAGCGGCGGATGGGACGGGCCGGGCGGTCGTACCCTGGCAGGTGTACCAGAGGTGGACGAGCGCCACGATCACGCCGGCGCACTGGTCGCAGTACTCGCGGCGGCGCGACACGCGCTGTGGCTGCAGCAGGTGGCCGCGCAGGCGGCGGGCGCCCTCGGGCAGCGGCGCGGCGCCCTCGCGCAGCTCCAGCCGGTGCAGGCGCAGCTCCACCAGCCGGCGCACCAGCCGGCGCCGCTCGTCGGAGCTGCGCTCGCTCTCCAGGATGGCAGCCTTGCACTCCTGCACAGCGCGCTCGATCTCCTGTTCGGTGGTGTAGCCAAAGTGGCCCTGTGCACGGGCGGACAGCACGTCCGGTATGGGTCAGGCATGGAGAAGGTGGTGTGGGAAGATTGTGATGGCTTACATGATGCTGGCTTGGTCATCTTACCACAGCTCCATTATTTGAATGTGACAGCACCCAACTCAACAAGGTTCTCAATGCTATGTTTCCAAAGCACTTACAGTGCCACATGACTATACTTGAGGGGCTGCAGCTGCTGTCACCTAACCATCTGGCTGTAACTGGCAATGGTCTACTGTGAATTGAAGAAACATAGCCCAACCCAAGCAACAATGGTTTCATTCAGTCCAGATGCAGGCAAAGGGAGGATGATGAGGACTTCATTTGTCAAATAAGAGCTTGCTGCTGCATATCTGAAAATGTATCACCAGTCTACCAAGCCACCAGAGCAGAAGACTTGTGCTTAGGAAAAACATTCATTTTAATATAATCTTTGATCTCCTTTCAATGTTTGTGCATGTTGCTGTGTCTGCAGCACATACACTTTGCCATCATTACCCACCTCTTGGTGGTCCAGATTTGATTCAGATGATTCATCTCCACTGTCCACATTATTGCCAAGCTCCCCTGGTGAGGGTGTTGCAGGAGCCTCCTGCACTGATCTTGCATGCAAGAACATCTTGTGACTTAAGCCTGTGTGCAGAAATCAAAGGTAATCAACTCTTTGGCACAGCAAGGTGAACAGTCAAATGATTAAACATAGGCCAAAGTGATTAGGCATCTTCAGTCATGGCTAAAATTGCTTTTATGACATACACAGAGAATGCCTGCACAAATGATCTTGGCTTAATAGGCACAGGCTGCCTGCTTGTTTCTTGACACAATTCTGCTTGAAAACCCACCAATTGATTAAAAAGAAGATGCATCTCAAACAAGAAAGACTAATATGCATTTGTAAATATGTTGTTACTACATGTAGATACTACCCCTAGCATGCAGCTACCATATGAAAGTACTAACTTTTCTACCTCTAGCATGACCCATCCACACCTCTAACAATAGATGTAACAAAACTCCCCACACCTCTAATAATAATTGATGTGTTGATCTTTGAGTAAGGCCACTGAATTGTGAGCTGATGACAATCCCGGTTTAGTGACATGATCAGCTGACATAATCTATGCTATTGCTGGGTCTCCATGAAATATTGGTGGCTGCTCATAAAGTTTTGGCATATGCCCAGCCAGGGCTGGACCATGCTGTTTATATGGGGCTTCTTAGGCAGGGCCCAGCCATGCCCCACCTGGCCCTAACTTTCCCCCAATGGTCTTTCATTTTTGTATAGCTTATTAAAATATTTGTCTATGTCCACATTTCATGAATATCTGGCCATCTCACAGAATAGCTATATAATCAATGAATGCAATGCTGCTACCTACAAGTATTCATATGCATAATAAAAGCCCCTTGATGCAACAACCATCTTTTCATTCCCAGATGGTAAAAGTTTTCAAGTTCAACACTGTCCACAAAAAGAGGGACCAGTGTTAACAAAATTAAAACCTTTTACACATACGTGGGTAATCAAAAGCACTTAAATACCTATAATGGGTGTCTGAGACTTGTAGTTGTTCTCAAAATCAAGGAAATTGTGCATGATTCTGATCTGGAAGATAATACTCAGTCAACAAGTAGCAGAAATGATAGCCAAAGGTAATCATTATCACAGAGGGTATGGCACCTAGCTTTTCAAAAATAACCATCATCTGTTTTTGTCAATACCTTCTAAACATTGGTGAACAACAAAAGCAGTACATCCATAAAGCAGATATAGAACTCCAAAACTTGTTGTTACCATCTGAACAGCCACATCTCAAGGTTTAATGGCAAGAATCATGTGTGTGAAAACCCTTACGAAACCATGAATTACTGAGGGATTGAGCCACCATGTTGAGCTGTTACGGCTAAGGAGCGAGAGACCGGAATTATATCATGTATCACACGTCGTATGCATGTATCATCATACACGTCACAAACAGTAACTCATACATGCATCACATCACCTCCTGTGGCGCGTGGCGTGCCGACTGCAATCAATCGATGGCCTGTGATCTACAGAGGCCTGGTAAATGATTATCAACCATTTAACTACATCACTTAGTCAACTAACGGATCGTCAAATACGGCGTCCACGGGTTTGTTATTGTACCAAGGTTCCCTCAAACTCAGGGAGCATAAAATGTATATGATATGATGAACAGTAAATGACGTCATCTATAGTCAAGATGGAATCAAGTCTGATATCGCTAGCCACAGTTTGCTCAAGGAAAGGTGGTATATTTAGTGTCTTGTGAACCGATGTATAGGACACATCAGTTCATAAAGGTTTGCGGGTGCCACGTGCAGGACCACGATAAGCTCCTAAGTCATGATCGGATGAGCTTTACGTGGCCTATTAACAGGTTGCCCAAAATGACCAAACAGGCGTGCGGAACACTCAAATCATCGTGTAATGTTTAGATCAGACCTATGACAACGGTAAGGTTTGATACCAAAGGGTAAGGCAGTACAGTGCCGCTTTTCAAGACGTATCAAGGGGAAAAGGGCCCTCAGCTTAACCTTTCGTATCCTCCGAACATTATTGCGCAACCGGCTTCAGCCTAACGAATACCAAATCCGGAATCGTCTAGTGATCCACCCACCCCATCCCAAACTGAAAGGCCGAAAAAAGACGCAAATCGACTGAAAAACTAGTGGTTTAAGCTTTGGTTATCACCTGACTGCATTGACATTAGGCCCGTCACTCAGAAGTGAAGGAGCATGCGAAAACGCGAAAAAGGCATCGGTTAGGCTTCTCTCGCAAATTGGCAATCATGGCCGCGTGCCATGGGATACCATCTATGTCTAGGAGAAATCGCGTGACAATAAAAAACGTGCCTTCATCTGCGCGAACAGGGTGACCCATCTCCCGGTGGCGAAATCACGTCCATCCCACAGCGCAGCGCCGGCCATCATCAACAGCAACATAGACTCTAACAAGCCAGCGGCGTGTATTGTTCGTGTTTGGTCTTGCGTTGGCAGCGGCAGTGGCCATTGGAGGACATCGTCTGAACATCGCGCCGCATTTCGGCCCCGTGTTGGCTGCAGGAGCCGCGACCGAATCGCAGGTTAGCGTGGTCCGCCTGTCGCACCGCAATTAGGAACTAGGGTCTGTCGGCCCACGGTCCATGCCCATTGTTCTACCACACCAGTGAAAAGGGCCACAGGTCAAAAAGGGCGGTGTAATGGGGATACGAAAAACACATCAGGTAAATTGAGATGTCACGGTTTTCCGCAAGCAACAGCAACGGTCATGTTAGGAAACAGTCACGCAACTGATAAACTTGGTCTGGCTGGGCAAGACAAACATTTTTCGCAAATGCTTTAGTTTATGGGCACCAAACCTTTTTAATCCCGGTTAATCACAGACCGTCCACCGCTACGCTCGCTTCCCGCAGTCACAATACAAAACAAAATACGTGAGTTGTGCTGCAGTGCCCAAGCGATCCAAGCCGACCCGACCCCAACCCAACATCAGTCGACGACATACAGCGCCTCTCGACATCCCAAACAAGCACAGTCCACCGGCGCGCTTATCACATTGGCACGGTCCAGCGTCCGCAGGTGGCCCCTTCACTCCGCTAGCGCCGCCACCGGCTCTGCACCCGCGCCGTGGCTGACGCCGACCGTCTCGATGGTTCAGCTGCCGGGCCCTCCGGCTGAGGCTCGGCCTCATCCGGCTGCGAGTCGGCCTCCTCTTTCTGCGAGTCGGCCTTTCCGCTTCTTCACCATCTCGGCAGGTACCGGAAGCGCAGCATGCATCCTCCTGCGGGGGCGGGGGGGGGGGGGAGGGTGGTCAGCGACCGGGCGAACCGACCGAGACGTCAGCACCGACGCGCTGCTGGGGACTCAGGCGCAAGCCATCATGCCCTCCACGCGTGGCATCGCCCTCGCGAAGGGCACACGCGGTGACGTCAGCCGGGGAGCGGAAACGCAATCTTCAATTGACCGGCACTAGTTCGGTGCTCAGGCGAACACATTTGGCGACACCATGACAGCGGCTATAATTCTAGATAACGTTTCAGCCGGTGGGAATCGCTGCATTCGAACAGTGGAGTGAAACAGTTTGACAATATAAGTGAGGGGTTTAACTACATGTTAGGTGCTGCCAACGTGCGCAGCAGGTTGGCGCTTCTGCTAAGAGGTTTGGAAAACTTGCCTAACACAAATGCTAGGTTCTGACCACTTAATGCACGCAAGTATCCCATGCGGTTTTATAATCCCACACTGCAGCAATTTTTTTACAAAATTTCACAAACTTCTTTCGAATATACCTTTTTGAACCAAGCTTAAAACCTGACAAAGGCAGACACCACTCAACCCTCATAATATACCTTCTGCTGTCGGTACTGCGTCCACCCTAGACGCAACCAACTCTGCTGCCAAGCAC
>NW_023597034.1:3504015-3510312 GCF_011947565.3 Pollicipes pollicipes
CACCTCACACTCCTCGCGGATGTGTTTGGCGAACTTGGCGTGGACGGCCAGCAGGAAGGCGAGTAGCTGGCCCGAGCGCACCTCCATTAGGTCGCGCATGCTGTACAGGTGCGAGGACTCGACGAAGTACTGCCGGCCGCCGAACGCCAGTAGTATGCGCGACTCAAGCGCGGCGCGGCACGACAGGAAGTACTGCTTCATCAGCATCATCTCCTCCCGCAGCTTCTGCGCACGCGGGCACAGGCGGGGTCTGTTAAGACCAGAATGGCCAGAAGTGTGGGACAGCTGGTGAGCAATATCTGCAGTGAGTACTCAGGAACAGAAACCTTAATTCGTTTATGTCGCTTTTCACTCTGACGCCAATGTAAAAGCAAGGACGATTGCGGGTGTCTGCGACCGATCGCCGATTGTGACGAAAGACCCCGCAGCTGGACAAATGCAAGTAAAATCACGCCAGATGCAGATGCTTACGCTGCTGTTTTTAGCTGAGCGACTTACCTTAACGTGCCGAAGCTCGTCGACGAAGTTGAAGAGGAACGGGTTGGCTTTCTCCACGTCCAGGACTGGTTTGCCACACATCAGCTCCAGGTACTGTCTCGTGCCACAGGACACCTGGCAACGCCGGTAGGCCGTCCTCGTGAACACGTAGAACAGCGTCCATGGCACTGGTCACATCGTCCGTGCATTGATCTTGCTCGCTCCAAATCGAAGCAAATCGGCTATGGCTAAATTGTCGATGACACGTAGAGTCGGGCGTCGAGACCACTACACGGACTTAGAGGAGCACATGCGTACTTTAGTTTGCGCGAAATTGGGTCAAATTGCTATTTGTCTGCTTGAGAATGGGTCAGCTTCCATTATCAGCTCCAGTGTGGGCACCTGCCCCCCCGCACCTCGCCATGCAGCACCGTGCCCTTCACGCGAAAGACCTTCCGAATACTGGCCATATTCTAAAATCAGGTGGGAACAGGCAAGCATACAACTCGGATCATCGTTATAAAAGCAATCATCAGCTATATTTTCATTCTCTTCTAATCGTAGAGATTCACTGCTACATGCACTTTCCTTTTGCTCATAACGCGCATGCATCGCCATCGGCATGTGGTCACTAGACTGGCTCCTTGCATGCACCGATCGACGCAGAGGCTCATTTATAGGGAGAAGAGTGAACAAGAAAGTGTTACAACCTGTTACAGAATTTTTCAGCGACTGTATGCCACAACCCCAACAAGGAAGTGTTACAACCCAAACCAAACACCAAACATATACTCGCGAGCCAGGCCCAGAGCACCACAAACGGTGCTGCCACCTACCGAGTACTTGTCGAAGTCCCAGTTGTGGATGACGCGGCCAGGGACGACGGCGCGGTCATCCCAGTGGCAGACGGAGCAGAAGTAGAGGCCCGTGTAGTCGCAGAGCCGCGGGCTGTACACGCTGGGATCCCCGCTGGGCAGCCCCGTCATCTGGTAGTCGGGCTCTGTGGCAGACCGCGGGACAAGACCGTAGGAGATCGCAGGACAGACATGTAAAACGCCACAGCCAACTGCTCTACAGCAGACTGCAAGGCAGGTCGTCCATGCAAGACTATAGGACGGGGTTGTGGGAGACCATAGTACGCGCCTACGGAACCCCTGTAGGACACCACGCGACATCCCCGTAGGAAACCAAACGACGGTCTCCCTATATTTCATGAAAGCCCTGTATGAGACTTGTGAAAACCCATCAAATCTCCATAACACCCCACTGCACGGTTCTGAAGGGTAGTACACAATGGGCCTGCGCCGAGCGATTCTGCAGGGCAGCTCTACTGTCGGCAGCTGCTGTCACGCATGGGCGCTCCACGCGCATGACAGGCGAACAGGCACAGTTTTGACACCTGTCTGCAGGTGACGCCAGCCAGCGAGCGGGTTGCGCCTACGACTCGGGCCGGCATGGGACGTCCCGTCTCTTGACTGTCCGGCCCTGCGTACCGCGAGGGCGTCGACTCCAACTGACCTGGCATGACCCGGCGGCCGCACTCGGCGCACTTGAACTGCTGATGCGAGAGGCCGCGCTCCGGGCAGATGCGCAGGTCGTACTCGGGCTCATCCTGCACACGCTCCACGGCGCAGTTGCGCCGCACCGCCTCCAGGCAGGCGGCGTGCGCGTGCAGGCCGCACCCTGGCCGCGCGTCCAGGAGAGCGGCGTCAGAGAAGTCGTCGCGGCGGCGCGACCCAGCCGGCAGCCGACCTATGCAGGAACGGACCCACCACGCCGGCTGGACGCGCAGCACGGAGGCGCGTCCCTAACGCGTGCTACAAGCAAGACAGAAGGTGGCTGAGGCTCACAACGCGATGTGGAAACAACTCAGCATTTCAATGACAATTTTTTTTAAAGGCGACACCTGGGAACACAGCGCAACAAAATAGTGCGCCCGTTTTCGATCCCCAGGCACTGACCAACCACTGGACCACCTAAACCAACGGCGCCCTGAGTGGGCCGAGCGGCGGATGGGACGGGCCGGGCGGTCGTACCCTGGCAGGTGTACCAGAGGTGGACGAGCGCCACGATCACGCCAGCGCACTGGTCGCAATACTCGCGGCGGCGCGACACGCGCTGTGGCTGCAGCAGGTGGCCGCGCAGGCGGCGGGCGCCCTCGGGCAGCGGCGCGGCGCCCTCGCGCAGCTCCAGCCGGTGCAGGCGCAGCTCCACCAGCCGGCGCACCAGCCGGCGCCGCTCGTCGGAGCTGCGCTCGCTCTCCAGGATGGCAGCCTTGCACTCCTGCACAGCGCGCTCGATCTCCTGTTCGGTGGTGTAGCCAAAGTGGCCCTGTGCATGGGCGGACAGCACGTCCGGTATGGGTCAGGCATGGAGAAGGTGGTGTGGGAAGATTGTGACAGCTTACATGATGCTGGCTTGGTCATCTTACCACAGCTCCATTATTTGAATGTGACAGCACCCAACTCAACAAGGTACTCAATGCTATGTTTCCAAAGCACTTATGGTGCCACATGACTATACTTGAGGGGCTGCAGCTGCTGTCACCTAACCATCTGGCTGTGACTGGCAATGGTCTACTGTGAATTGAGGAAACATAGCCCAACCCAAGCAACAATGGTTTCATTCAGTCCAGATGCAGGCAAAGGGAGGATGATGAGGACTTCATTTGTCAAATAAGAGCTTGCTGCTGCATATCTGAAAATGTATCACCAGTCTACCAAGCCACCCGAGCAGAAGACTTGTGCTTAGGAAAAACATTCATTTTAATATAATCCTTGATCTACTTTCAATGTTTGTGCATGTTGCTGTGTCTGCAGCACATACACTTTACCATCATAACCCACCTCTTGGTGGTCCAGATTTGATTCAGATGATTCATCTCCACTGTCCACATTATTGCCAAGCTCCCCTGGTGAGGGTGTTGCAGGAGCCTCCTGCACTGATCTTGCATGCAAGAACATCTTGTGACTTAAGCCTGTGTGCAGAAATCAAAGGTAATCAACTCTTTTGACACAGCAAGGTGCAACAGTCAAGTGATTAAACATAGGGCCAAAGGATTAGGCATCTTCAGTCATGGCTTAAAATTGTATTAAGACATACACAGAGCATGCCTGCACTGACTGATCTTGGCTAATAGGCCACAGGCTGCCTGCTTGTTTCTTGACACCATTCTGCTTGAAACCCATCAATTGATTAACAAAGATGCATCTCAAACAAGAAAGAGTAATTGCATTTGTAAATATGTTGTTACTACATGTAGATACCACCCCTAGCATGCAGCTACCATATAAAATACACTTTTCTATGCCTAGCATGACCCATCCACACCTCTAACAAGAGAGCTTGATAATTGATGTGCTTCGGTCTTTGAGCCCAAGGCCACTGAATCATGAGCTGATTTGCTGATCCTGATTCCGGGTGATCCATGATCAGCTGATGTAATCTATGCTATTGCTGGGTCTCCATGAAATATTGGCTGCTGCTCATAAAGTTTTGGCATATGCCCAGCCAGGGCTGGACCATGCTGTTTACATGGGGCTTCTTAGGTAGGGCCCAGCCATGCCCCACCTGGCCCTGACTTTCCCCATGGTCTTGCATTTTTCTATAGCTCTAATTAAATATTTGCCTATGTCCACATTTCATTAATATCTGGCCATCTCCAAGAATAGCTATAGAATCAATGAATGCAATGCTGCCACCTACAGGTATTCATAGGCATAATAAAAGCCCCTTGATGCAACAACCATCTTCTCATGCCCAAATTATGAGTCTTCAGTTCACTACTGTCCACAAAAAGAGGGACCAGTGTTAACAATATTTAAATGTTTTACACATCAGTGAGTTATTGAAAGCACTTAAATACCTATCATGGGTATCTTTCAAACTTGTAGTTATTATCAAAATCAAGGAAATTATGGTAGACTCAAAGATATTACTGTCAACAAGTAGCAAATATGATTGCCAAAGGTAATCATTATCACAGAGGGTATGGCAAATAGCTTTTCAAACATACCCATTATCTGTTTTTGACAATACCTTCTAATTATTGGTGAGCACCAAAGGCAGTACATCCATAAAGCAGATACAGAACTCCAAAACCTGTTGCTCCATCCGAAGAGCCACATCTCAAAGGCATGTGTGACAATAAGCATGTGTATGGGAGCCATTATGAAACCATGAATTATTGAGGGATCGCGCCACCATGTTTAGTTGTTATGGCTAAGGAGCGAGACAGGCATTGTATCATGTATCACGCATGTCGTATGCATGCATCATCATGCATATTACAAACATTGACTCATGCATGCATCGTATCACCTCCTGTGGCGCGTGGCGTGCCGACTGCAATCAATCGATGGCCCGTGGTCTACAGATGCCTGGTAAATGATAATCAACCATCTAATTACATCGCGTGGTCAACTAACGGATCAAGTACGGCGTCCACGGGTTTGTTATTGTACCAAGGTGCCCTCACACTCAGGGAGCATAAAATGTACACGATATCACGAATAGTAAATGACGTCATTCATAGCCAAGATGGGATCAAGTCTGATATCGTTAGTCACGGTTCGCTCAAGGAAAGGTGGTATATTTGGTGCCTTGTAAACCGATACATAGGACACATCAGGTCATATAGGCTTGCGGGTGCCACGTGCAGGACTGCGATAAACCCCTAAATAATGATCGGATGAGCTTAACGTGGCCCATTAACAGGTTGCCCAAAATGACCAAACAGGCGTGCGAAACACTCAAAGCATCGTGTAATGTTTAGATCAGACCCATGACAACGGTAAGGTTTGATACCAAAGGGTAAGGCAGTACAGCGCCGTTTCTCAAGACGTATCAAGGGGAAAAGGAACCTCGGCTTAACCTTTCGTATCCTCCGAACATTATTGCGCAACCGGCTTCAGCCTAACGAATACCAAATCCGGAATCGTCCAGTGATCCACCCACCCCATCCCACACTGAAAGGCAAAAAAAAAAGACGTAAATCGACTGAAAAACTAGTGGTTTAAGCTTTGGTTATCACCTGGCTGCATTGACATTAGGCCCGTCATTCAGAAGTGAAAGACCATGCGAAAACGCCAAAAAAGGTATCGGTTAGGCTTTTCTCGCAAGTTGGCAATCATGACTGCGTGCCATGGAATATCATCTATGTCTAGGAGAAATCGTGTGACAGTAAAAAAACGTGCCTTCATCTGCGTGGACAGGATGACCCATCTCCTGGTGGCGAAAGCAAATCCGTCCCACGGCGCAGCACCGGCCATCATCACAACGGCAACATAGACTCGAACAAGCCACGGCGTGTATTGTTCGTGTTTGGTCTTGCGTTGGCAGCGGCAGCGGCCAGTGGAGGACATCGTCTGAACATCGCGCCGCATTCCGGCCCCGTGTTGGCTGCAGGAGCCGCGACCGAATCGCAGGTTAGTGTGGTCCGCCTGTCGCACCGCAATTAGGAACTAGGGTCTGTCGGCCCACGGTCCATGCCCACTGTTTTACCACACCAGTAAAAAGGGACACAGATCAAAAAGGGCAGTGTTATGGGGAAACGAAAAACGTATCAGGTAAAATTGAGATGTCACGGTTTTCCGTAAGCAACAGCAACGGTCATGTTCGGAAACAGTCACGCAACTGATCAACTTGGTCTGGCTGGGCAAGGCAAACATTTTTCGCAAATGTTTTAAAGTTTATGGGCACCAAACCTTTTTTATCCCGGTTAATCACAGACCGTCCACCACTACGCTCGCTTCCCGCAGTCACAATACAAAACAAAATACGTGAGTTGTGCTGCAGTGCCCAAGCGATCCAAGCCGACCC
>NW_023597034.1:3511348-3531348 GCF_011947565.3 Pollicipes pollicipes
AATGATCTTGGCTTAATAGGCACAGGCTGCCTGCTTGTTTCTTGACACCATTCTGCTTGAAAACCTATCAATTGATTAACAAGAAGATGCATCTCAAACAAGAAAGAGTAATATGCATTTGTAAATATGTTGTTACTACATGTAGATACCACCCCTAGCATGCAGCTACCATATAAAGATACTAACTTTTCTATGCCTAGCATGACCCATCCACACCTCTAACAAGAGAGCTTGATAATTGATGTGCTGGTCTTTGAGCCAGGCCACTGAATCATGAGCTGATGCTGATCCTGATTCGGTGACATGATCAGCTGATGTAATCTATGCTATTGCTGGGTCTCCATGAAATATTGGCTGCTGCTCATAAAGTTTTGGCATATGCCCAGCCAGGGCTGGACCATGCTGTTTACATGGGGCTTCTTAGGTAGGGCCCAGCCATGCCCCACCTGGCCCTGACTTTCCCCTCATGGTCTTGCATTTTTCTATAGCTTATTAAAATATTTGCCTATGTCCACATTTCATGAATATCTGGCCATCTCAAAGAATAGCTATATAATCAATGAATGCAATGCTGCCACCTACAGGTATTCATAGGCATAATAAAAGCCCCTTGATGCAACAACCATCTTCTCATGCCCAAATTATGAGTCTTCAGTTCACTACTGTCCACAAAAAGAGGGACCAGTGTTAACAATATTTAAATGTTTTACACATCAGTGAGTTATTGAAAGCACTTAAATACCTATCATGGGTATCTTTCAAACTTGTAGTTATTATCAAAATCAAGGAAATTATGGTAGACTCAAAGATATTACTGTCAACAAGTAGCAAATATGATTGCCAAAGGCAATCATTATCACAGAGGGTATGGCAAATAGCTTTTCAAACATACCCATTATCTGTTTTTGACAATACCTTCTAATCATTGGTGAGCACCAAAGGCAGTACATCCATAAAGCAGATACAGAACTCCAAAACCTGTTGCTCCATCTGAGGAGCCACATCTCAAGGGCATGTGTGACAATAAGCATGTGTATGAGAGCCATTATGAAACCATGAATTATTGAGGGATCGTGCCACCATGTTTAGTTGTTATGGCTAAGGAGCGAGACAGGCATTGTATCATGTATCACGCATGTCGTATGCATGCATCATCATGCATATTACAAACATTGACTCATGCATGCATCGTATCACCTCCTGTGGCGCGTGGCGTGCCGACTGCAATCAATCGATGGCCCGTGGTCTACAGATGCCTGGTAAATGATAATCAACCATCTAATTACATCGCGCTGGTCAACTAACGGATCGTCAAGTACGGCGTCCACGGGTTTGTTATTGTACCAAGGTGCCCTCACACTCAGGGAGCATAAAATGTACACGATATCACGAATAGTAAATGACGTCATTCATAGCCAAGATGGGATCAAGTCTGATATCGTTAGTCACGGTTCGCTCAAGGAAAGGTGGTATATTTGGTGCCTTGTGAAACCGATACATAGGACACATCAGTTCATATAGGCTTGCGGGTGCCACGTGCAGGACTGCGATAAACCCCTAAATAATGATCGGATGAGCTTAACGTGGCCCATTAACAGGTTGCCCAAAATGACCAAACAGGCGTGCGAAACACTCAAAGCATCGTGTAATGTTTAGATCAGACCCATGACAACGGTAAGGTTTGATACCAAAGGGTAAGGCAGTACAGCGCCGTTTCTCAAGACGTATCAAGGGGAAAAGGAACCTCGGCTTAACCTTTCGTATCCTCCGAACATTATTGCGCAACCGGCTTCAGCCTAACGAATACCAAATCCGGAATCGTCCAGTGATCCACCCACCCCATCCCACACTGAAAGGCAAAAAAAAAAGACGTAAAACGACTGAAAAACTAGTGGTTTAAGCTTTGGTTATCACCTGGCTGCATTGACATTAGGCCCGTCATTCAGAAGTGAAGAGCATGCGAAAACGCCAAAAAGGTATCGGTTAGGCTTTTCTCGCAAGTTGGCAATCATGACTGCGTGCCATGGAATATCATCTATGTCTAGGAGAAATCGTGTGACAGTAAAAAAACGTGCCTTCATCTGCGTGGACAGGATGACCCATCTCCTGGTGGCGAAAGCAAATCCGTCCCACGGCGCAGCACCGGCCATCATCAACGGCAACATAGACTCGAACAAGCCAGCGGCGTGTATTGTTCGTGTTTGGTCTTGCGTTGGCAGCGGCAGCGGCCAGTGGAGGACATCGTCTGAACATCGCGCCGCATTCCGGCCCCGTGTTGGCTGCAGGAGCCGCGACCGAATCGCAGGTTAGTGTGGTCCGCCTGTCGCACCGCAATTAGGAACTAGGGTCTGTCGGCCCACGGTCCATGCCCACTGTTTTACCACACCAGTAAAAAGGGACACAGATCAAAAAGGGCAGTGTTATGGGGAAACGAAAAACGTATCAGGTAAATTGAGATGTCACGGTTTTCCGTAAGCAACAGCAACGGTCATGTTCGGAAACAGTCACGCAACTGATCAACTTGGTCTGGCTGGGCAAGGCAAACATTTTTCGCAAATGTTTTAAAGTTTATGGGCACCAAACCTTTTTTATCCCGGTTAATCACAGACCGTCCACCACTACGCTCGCTTCCCGCAGTCACAATACAAAACAAAATACGTGAGTTGTGCTGCAGTGCCCAAGCGATCCAAGCCGACCCGACCCCAACCCAACATCAGTCGACGACATACAGCGCCTCTCGACATCCCAAACAAGCACAGTCCACCGGCGCGCTTATCACAATTGGCACGGTCCAGCGTCCGCAGGTGGCCCCTTCACTCCGCTAACGCCGCCACCGGCTCTGCACACCGCGCCGTGCTGCTGACGCCGACCGTCTCGATGGTTTCAGCTGCCGGGCCCTCCGGCTGAGGCTCGGCCTCATCCGGCTGCGAGTCGGCCTCCTCCTTCTGCGAGTCGGCCTCTTTCCGCTTCTTCACCATCTCGGCCAGGTACCGGAAGCGCAGCATGCACTCCTCCTGCGGGGGGGGGGGGGGGGGGAGGGTGGTCAGCGACCGGGGCGAACCCGGACCGAGACGTCAGCACCGACGCGCTGCTGGGGACTCAGGCGCAAGCCATGCCCTCCACGCGGTGGCATCGCCTCGCGAAGGGCACACGCGTGACGCCAGCCGGGGAGCGGGAACGCAATCTTCAATTGACCGGCACTAGTTCGGTGCCTCAGGCGAACACATTTGGCGACACCATGACAGCGGCTATAATTCTAGATAACGTTTCAGCCGGTGGGAATCGCTGCATTCGAACAGTGGAGTGAAACAATTTGACAATATAAATGAGGGGTTTAACTACATGCTAGTTGCTGCCAACGTGCGCAACAGGTTGGCGCTTCTGCTAAGAGGTTTGGAAAACTTGCCTAACACAAATGCTAGGTTCTGATCACTTAATGCACGCAAGTATCCCATGCAATTTTATAATCCCACACTGCAGGAATTTTTTAAAAATTTCACATACTTCTTTCGAATATACCTTCTTGAGCCAAGCTTTAAACCTGACAAAGGCAGACACCACTCAACCCTCATAATACGCCTTCTGCTGTCGGTACTGCGTCCACCCTAGACGCAACCAACTCTGCTGCCAAGCACCCTGTCGCCAGTACCCACCTTCGTCTTGTCGGGCACGGCCTTGGCAATCCGTTCCCAGCGCTCTGCCGAGCCCTTGGGGTACTGCGCGAGCGCTGTCTCCAGCGCGCGCTGCTGCTGCTGCGACCAGGCAGCCTCGTCGGCGCCGGCCGCGGCCGCCGGCGCACCGCGCGTCTTGACCTTGCGCGGCGGCGGCGGCGGAGGAGGCGCGGCCGGCTCGAGCACGCTGTCGGCCACGTGTCGGCCGTCGGCGGTGGCGGTCTGCGCGCCGGCCGACACGGGCACCATGTGCGGTCGGTCGCGGATCTGGCGCGCCATGCGCGTCACCTCGGCCACGGTGCGCTCCAGCGCCTCGGCGATCAGCTCCCAGCGCTCGGGCGTGCCGCCCGGGTGCCGTTTCACCAGGCGCGCCAGCTCCACCAGGTCCTCGTCGGCCCAGGGGCCGGACCGGGCCGTGCTCCAGGTGCGGCCCGAGCCGGCGTCGGCGGCGGCGCCGGCCGGCGCGGCGGCCGCCTCTGGCCCGCCCTCGGGCAGCTCCTGCAGCCGCTGGCGGCGACGCTCCTTCATCTCGCGCCGCTTGTCGCGCTGCCGCTGGGCCTCCTCGCGCTGCTGCTCCTCCTCCTCGCGCGCCCGCTCGGCCGCCAGCCGCTCCTGCTCGCGCCGCTCACGCTCGGCGCGCACCGACTCAACCAGCGCGAACGGCGCGCGGCACACCAGCCAGCGCACCCCTCGCACCAGCTGAAACGGCAGCGTATTCCACCAGCTGCCGGGGTGAGGACTGCGTCAGCAACGGACACACGTCTTAAACATGGCACCTAGCTGGGACAGGGCAGTGATGGTCGGCACGAGGCAGGGTCGGTGCGTTCCAGATCCGTCCGCGAGGGAAGATAAGGCCGGTCGGTGCGGATATGGCACGAGACAACAAGTGACCATTGGGGATACCTTTCTCGGAGGGCATCTCTTCGAGGCATAAAGCCTCTCTATAATAAAACCTCCCATATAATATATAAAACAATCTATAATAAAACCTCCCATAAACCCCCGCTAGACCCTTTCGAAACCGAAAGGAATAAAAGACGCAAGATGGACGTACAGGCACCAACAGGCGTTTGGCTATTTTAAAACGGCTAACAGGAATGAACCATTCAACCATAAATATACCTTTGTATATGACTGACAGTCAAGCAACACACAGTCCTTCTCAGGATTCAATAGCACCCGACAGCGGCCGGAAAGTTAACTGGCCGACATGCTGTATACACACTAACACACCAGACGAGGAAGGTAGTACAAACAACTACGCCATCTGTAAAACATACCTTGGCTTTTCGAATTCTTCCATGTTTTTCTCTATCATCGCATCGAAGTCGATATCTTTCCCCATCTTCCGCTCTCGTTTGAACTTGGATCGTACTGCATCTTCCTGCAACCACAAGATCTAGAATTGCATTCTGCTTTGTTCCCTGCTAATAAGGCAAACAACAAAGGATGCAGTGTGTGTGTGGTGCGAAGCCACTGCAAATTTCATGCATGCCATACTGTTACATTGTCATCGTTGCCCCCAAAAGCATATCCACATCACCGCGTGTCATACCTTGCTCCACACATTTTCGCGCACATGACCTACGGTACCGGTTCATAAGCGATGCACTCGCATGCGGATCGTGCGTCGGGCAATAAGCAGACTCCGATCACGAAGTCGGAAGGTCGGCCGATCGGTTCTCGACAGCTTAGTCACCACGCCACCATCTCGACTGCCTCAGCATCAAAGGCTTCGCAGTTTTTTCTTTGTGAAATGAAAGGCCACACCCTCACCGACGCAATAAGTTGACGGAAACCACGATCGTCAAACGGATTACGCAATTGTGGTGACTTTTGCATGCAACCGCAGAACCACAGGAGCTCTATTATGTGCACGAGTTCCCAAGCTGAGCTAGCACCACATAACGGAACACTCGGCACACGTAGGCGGCGTGTCTTCCGCGGTGCGAATGCGACGAACCATCGCCGCCGCGTCCCCGACCATCACCCACCACGGCCAGTCGCCGCTCTTTGTAGCCGGCCCACGACGTCAGGTACTGGCCGATTGTGGTGATGATGGACAGGATGATGGTGATCTCAAGCATGCCCATCTTGCGTGCGCGCCGGTAATAGTAAAGGGCCGAGCGCCAGTCCGGCATGCCGTCCACCAGGAACTTGTCGTACATCTCCCGACGGGCCGTGTCGCGCAGCACCTCGTACACGCCCACCAGCTGCGCATAACACAGCAGGCAGGGTCACACGCCGGCCATACCCGCGCAGCCCGTATCGCGCAGCACCTTGTACAAGCCCACCAGCTGCGCATAACACAGCAGGCAGGGTCACACGCCGGCCAACCCGCGCGGGCCGTATCGCGCAGCACCTTATACAAGCCCACCAGCTGCGCATAACACAGCAGGCAGGGTCACACGCCGAACATGTGTACTGGGGCGGCCAGGGCTCGTACATTGCTCTCTACAGGACTAGGTCCATCAGATGGATCTGTCAGTTATATTACGATGCCACGTTTGTGACTGTCATCGGCATTAGCGTTGCAGTTTCTCAGCTGACACAGAACGCTGAGGTGGTGTCAGCTGAGGACCCAAGGCGTCACGACATGGTCAGGAGCAGAATGAGTCTCGTAGAACTACCACGTCCCTGAAACCCGAGCTTAGACCTGAGTCCCACACCACCACCGGCTCCGTCTGGCGCTCCGCGGCCCAGCCCGTCGCCATCCCCAACAAGCGGCGGGTACCCAGCCGTCGCCATCCCCAACAAGCGGCGGGTACCCAGGCCGTCGCCATCCCCAACAAGCGGCGGGTACCCAGCCCGTCGCCATCCCCAACAAGCGGCGGGTACCCAGGCCGTCCGGCCGCCGCCGCCTGGCTCCGCACCTGTCTGAACTTGACTTCGGCGTCCTCGGCGTCGCTCTTGTCCGGGTGGTGGATCAGCGAGAGCTGCCGGAACGTGCGGCGCACCTCCATCGAGGTGGCGTTCTGCAACGGAGCAGGGCCCACGGCTCGGTCAGGCACCGCGTCGCCGAGAGCACCGGCAGCATCGCCAGCACTGACTACTAGACCATCACACACCTGCCAGGGAATTAAATGACTGGTGGTTATGGTGATAAAACTGTGAACTACACTACTTTTGAATGTTTACAAACAAATTTCTAGGAGATGTCAGGTAAAACTGACTGTACTTGTGTTCTATGGACAACTATTTCTCACCTCAGCCAGACCCAGCAGCTCATAGAAGTTTGGCTTCATTCCTATCTCTTCAATCAGATCATACATGTCCATTTCATCTTGGTTCCAAGACAACACACAGCTGCACACTGCTGCAATCACTGCTGCTTGCAGGATACACTTGACAGATGGCATGGTTGGATAGTGATTCCAAATCACACTTTTTTGGCCTTAACTTTCTGTTCCAACCTTAAGGTGAAATTAAGGGTCTACACTTCTTAGTGCACACTATCATGTGTTTATAATTATTGTTACAATATTAAAATTGCACCATATTCTTCAAACTGAAACAGAGAGCAAAGTGCTGATTAACTTGTCACAGTATATGCTTGCATCAACATATTCAAAGTGCCCACTAATGTCATGATAACATTATATGAGACAGTGCGCAACAAACTGGAAGACTGCACAGACAGCTGCATGTAATCAGTCTTGTGCCTGACTCCAGGCAGAGTCCCAATGGGCTCCAGAATCCAAGAAATTTACATTGAGTTGGGATGAAATCAAGTACATAGCATTTTGCTGTGAACACAGGTAAAAAAATCAAAAAGTCATTGGTGGATCAAGACAGGTTATCATTTGCATCAATATAAAGCAAACAGGAATCAGGATAGGATCATTACATTTGTTTTGGGATCCATGTAAACACAGGACTTGACAGACAGTACCTTCCATTTTGATCATGTGCCCAAACATGAACAAATGTATCATATCTTACAAATACCACACACACAAATATCCCAATTATGCTTGCATCCAAAAATATGTGTGTACACATAGTTCCTAAACACATGCTAGGAATACTATTAGGTGTGATACACAATGCTATAGGCTGAGGTTTAACAGTGCACTCAACATTAATTGTGTGTATGCTGTGTAATCCTATTATTTAACCAAAAAGTGATAAAGCTCCAGACTGGGAGCCATGCTCAGTTAACACAACTTTCAGTGTAAATTGCTACACAAATGCTTTTCCACTGAGCCCTGCCATCTTAAAAGCATCTTTCGGGTATACAAGACATGAAAAACAGAAAAATATAACATTTTTATGATCTATAAACAGCTTCAATGAGGCATACATTATCCAAAGAACATTTCACAGAAATGCTCTATTGGCACCATCAACATATGCAAATCCTTCAATACATAAAAATTCCAATCAAAGCAGCCTGTAACTATTGGTACTACAGGTCTAGAATACACAAAGTAACTTATCTTCAATTCTTTATGCATCTCCCATGCCCAGAGCATGTCCCCATTTGTTGTGGTATCAGCAGCTTTCAAAACATGCATGCTGAATTGGAAATATTGGGCTACATGATATTGAGTGTCAATGGCTGGTATCTGCATGCTTAGAATCAGTGGCAAGCCACCCAATCTTGCTGCATTCAAAATAACTGAATGACAAAATAAACCCAGCATGTCAAGATTCTGGTTTGCCACTTTATCCATATGGATTGGTTTAATTTGCGGTACGATGAATCAACCACAAAATTTTCGAGCATCAAATAACGGCACAAACAAACACAATTAGACACAACTAGATAAATAATTAGAGTCATTTTAGCTCAGTTGCAACGACTGACGAATTACACAGCTAGCGGCCTTCTCTCCCAACACCCCGTACACCACACGCGGCTGTGAAAGACCGCGACGGTGCACACAGATTGTCGAGAGCACCACTCCTCGCCTCATCCACGGACCTTTCTGCCGCAGCCATTGCAGTGTGTTCACAGTAAGCTTTCTGACCGAGTGTCGCCTGACATCCGCTTCGATGATTTGTCTAGGCATCAAATCAGCAATATGATTGGTTTAAAATAGAAAATAGGTGCTTAAACGAAAAACAGTGCCGAGTTGCGAATACAACCATTTAGTAACCTCGAGTTTTTCGCCTTCATTAGATGTGAATATTCCATACAGTTCACGGAGTGGATAGGGACTGTGGGCTCGAGATATGCCATTAATTGCATTGTCATATCCGGTGTTCGCCCTTTTGGGAGAAAAGAAGGTGAAGCGACCAAAAGGCGTACTGGATCCTGTATATCTATGTTAGATTGCCCTCAATAGCGGGCAGTGGTGTTCCAGTCTTTTGTTTTCGCCGCTGTCTGGAGATTTCAAGATTCCGTGCAGGATGGCGTCTGACGGAAACGTCAGTGCGAGACTCCACAATTTCAAGAATAAAGGAAAGGATCAAGATGTAAGAATCAACAGAACTATCATGACTGTGCCACACATTTCAAAGTTTTTGTGATGTATGCATGCATTGGATGTCCATCTTTCAGAATGTGGACAAGGAGTGCCTGAAAATGGAATCTTAGTGCTCTTAAGAGGCCTGTTGTGCCTGACAGTATTGGTTTAAGCTTCCATGCATCACAATTATGTCATCATTATTGATTTTCATGATTTGACCCTTTTCTTTCCACAGCCTATAACACATTTTATTTGTTAGTTTTGTCTTGTCAGGTGCCATGTTGTCATGCTGTCATCTGTCCCAATTATGCCATGTTGCAAACTGAGAATTGATTGTGTTATTGCTTTGTAGATTCAAGGCAACTAAACTTTGTGAAGACCAAGTGCATTAAGAATGTTGCTTTAGTATGTGTATATAGATGCAGCTCTCCTCTTATATCAGTGAGATGAAGTTGGTTTGAGATGAAATAAGCTGTTTTCCATTTTCAGTGATTTAGAGTGCAACATTAAAACATGTTGTAGTTGCTGTAACCCAAAGACAAGTATTTCTGACTTGCAATTTGTTTTTGTTTGGTGAGGAAAGCCACTGGGCTGCTTTTTTCTTTGGTTACCTGCTATTTTATGAGCTATAAGTTGTGTTTGTGGGAGTGTTTTATATTGTTATTTTTGTGCTCATTGATATTTCATATGTTCAAGCATGTGCTTAGTTGCCAATTATCTTACAATTTGTTGTATGCTTACATTACATGTATTCACCTGACTGTTAGCAATGTTGGTCATGATATCCAATAGTTGACACATTTTTATGTTTTTAACACACATTATTTCAGGAAATGAGGAGAAGAAGGAATGAGGTTACAGTAGAACTAAGGAAGAACAAACGTGAGGAGACCCTCCAAAAAAGAAGAAATGTGCCGCTCAATGCAGACTCAGCTGGTAAGCTCTTCAAATAAAAACTGAACAAATTTTGTGCATGTTGACAAAGTAAAATTAAAGCAGATAAAGGGTGTATCATCATTGTGCCCTCCCACAACTGCCATGACTGTTGTCAGAACAGCAGTGATATCAAGCATGAGTCATGTTAGTAAACAGCAACTGCCCATTTCAATCGCTACTCTAGGAAGCCCCCACCACACCCATTCCCAGCCAGCATGCTGTGTGGGTGGAACACTCCAACATCGGCCATTGTGAGCATCCGCACCCAGTCTCATGCCGTCGTGTCCTGCGCCGCCGACAGACGACGAGGACGCCGACCGGACGTACACGGCGTCGAATCTGCAGGTGATCGTGACGAACGCCTCGAGCGCCGACCCGCAGGTGCGGCTGGGCGCCGTGCAGGCGGCGCGCAAGCTGCTCAGCTCTGACAAGAACCCGCCCATTGACGCGCTCGTGCAGAGCGGCGTGCTGCCCGTGCTCGTCCAGTGCCTGCAGGCCGATGACAAGTGGGTGACAGGAGGAGTGGGAGCCTTTTCTAGGGAAAGAGTGGGGTAATTATGTGAGAAACATGCACTGGATCTAAGTGAGAAAGTTGGGACAGATTACTTCAAATGGTCGGAAGACAATAGAAAATGTTGAATAGACAATAGATAACAGTTTGGTGGAATTGGTGTTAAAGTGCTTCCAAGGGTGCCAAAGGTGACAAGTGTTGGCGATTGTACCAATATGTACCATGCTGTATGCATGCCAGCATACCATTCCCATGTCTCACCAGTCAGGCCGCTATCCCCCCTGCATGCTGTCAGCAATATCGCCTGCATACCCAGTTGCCACACCATCTGTCCCATCTAGTGCTTAGGCCACTGCTGCCAGTGTCTGGCCCTGCTGACCACACGTGCCACGGGCCGCCGGCGCCGCGCCTCCCTCTGACCGACCCTCGTCTGATAGCCCGGCGCTACAGTTTGAGGCGACGTGGGCGCTGACCAACATCGCCTCGGGCACCACGGTGCAGACCGAGGCGGTAGTCAACTCCGGCGCCACGCCGCACTTCCTGCGCCTGCTGCGCTCGCCCCACCTGCAGGTCTGCGAACAGGCCGTCTGGGCGCTAGGTAAGTCAGCGGTGTCTGGGCGGCCCTCATCAGCAGTTGCGGTTGTCGCGTCTGCAGGCTCCGATCAGGCCGTCGGAGCGTTCGGCGACAGGCCAGATATAACCTCGGATTGAGTGAGGGGTAGCTTCCTTTGGGTTTCGGGCTGGGAAGGCTGATGAAGTCCGAGGACCGCTAAGTAAGCTAGGTCACTGAAAGTTCAACACATGGCCGTCGGGTGGTGGCCGTAGAAGACGACGGACCACTTCTACTGTCGGCAGTCAACAAATTAAAAATTATAAGGACATGCTGTTTACCACTGCCTCCGGTTCCTCTGACATGTAATTGACCAATTCTGAACGGACGCCTGTGCGTCTTCTCTGTCCGCATGTCTTGAGCCAGACGCACAGTGCAGGCGGTCGCGCCGATGGCCGGGGAGGTTGCGCATACGTCGGGCTCAGACTCCGTGAACATCCTGTTTTTTTCCAAATCCACAACAGTTCATGCCCGTCCGGTGCCGGCATCTAAGCGGGGATGCTTTTTGTATGTATACTTGTGCTAAAGCCAAGCCGTCAAAATCATGTTGCGAAGGTTTAGCATCGATGTACATAGCGTTTGCACACCATGTGGGGTCCCCATTGACAAAGTTTCAAATATCAGGCAAAATAATAAAGACACTTGCGATGCGTACCAACGGTGTGTGGCTGGAGGCGGTGTCATACCGCCGCCAACGGCGCCGGCTCTTCGCAAAGCGTGCGGGAACTACAACTTAATGCCAAACATTTGATGTCCCAATGCGTGAACAGCACCGCGTGGGTAATGTGTCGCAGTGATCCTGAAGTGTTAAACACTTGACACATGTAAACGGAGGAACGTAGCCGAAGTGGACACGGCCCATGTCTCCACCCGTAAGCCATAAGGTTTGCAA
Source organism: Pollicipes pollicipes (assembly GCF_011947565.3). NCBI lineage: Eukaryota > Metazoa > Arthropoda > Thecostraca > Pollicipedomorpha > Pollicipedidae > Pollicipes > Pollicipes pollicipes. The sequence goes on from NW_023597034.1 coordinate 3,523,383, forward strand.
TAAATCCAGGGCGATTTCTTAGGAACTCGGCCAAATTCGCAGGAGTTGAATCGAATTCCTCTGTTGTTTGATGCCCAAGTCGACGTCACATCGTTGGCGGCAGAACTACCGATCCCAACAAGGTCGCCTCTTCATGCAGCGAAGCAAGCGGAAATCTATCGTCTAATTCATTGATTTCGGAGCGTGCATCTGTCTGACAGTCTGCCCGCATTTCTTTAGCGAGGTGCACAGCACAGATGGCCGTGCAGATTGTTGTGAGTTTGCGCACACGACGGAATCAACCTTCGTGACGATGCACAAAATGAATTCACACCCGTCCGGTACCGGTATTGGTCACAGCGCAGGCGAGAGGCGCGTGTTTTGGCATTTAGCAGGGAGAGGTTGCTGGTATGCTGGGAAGAAACAAACTGTGCGAAGTCTAGGCCCCCAAAAATATGAGGCGGAAAAGCATGAGGGGTTCGAGCAACGGCGGATTAGGCGTTTCCACACATAAGGGATTGCCAATTGACGCAAGCATTGGAAGCTTAGAAGAACTGATATGAGGACACAATATGCATAATCATGATGTGAATCAACTCTAGGTGGATGGAAGTGGTGCTTAACCGACGCCAACGGCGCTCTGCCCTCGCACAGTGGAGCAGGGAGCGTCCGCAACCAAGGAAGGCCCCTTTGAGGTCCCGAATACGTGGAACAGCATTGCACGCGTAGTGCGTAGGGGAGGTCCAACAGTGTTAAATTGCTTGCAAATGTTATTGAGATGCACTCTATATTACTGAGGCACGTGCGACGGTAGTGACACGGGTGGCGGCACCACTGGCACCGACAATGTCACCTCTTCGCGCAGCGAGGCAAGCAGCAACCCCGTATTGTACCTGTCTGTGTGTTACGCTGCCCCATGGTATGTGTGCCGCCTTGCGTGGCGTTTGTTACGTGGTGTATGCGCGGCTGTCGGGCAGGTAATATAATCGGAGACGGCCCCGACCTGAGAGACTACGTCATAGGTCTGGGGATCGTCCAGCCGCTGATAGCCTTCATTAACGACAAGATCCCGCTCAACTTTCTGAGGAACGTCACGTGGGTGAGTCGACGTGTGGACGCGCCAGGGTAGGGCACGGCCAGCGGGCCGCCGCTGACTCTCACGGCTGCCCGTGTCCGCTGGGGAGCTGGCCGAATGAGTGTTGGTGGCAGACGTCAATGACGGCGAGAAGACAGTGCGATGACACCCTGCACATGGCGTCATACGTTGTGTTGCGGACTGTGTCCCACGTGTTCTAAACTTCGCTTTTGGGGTCAGTGTTCGTGACGACACCGTGTTAGGGGTGACACATGCTGACCCGTCTGTGCGGCCTTCCCTGTCGCGTCCTCCCGCTCATTCCTGCTGGCCCCTGTCTCCGTCGGCGCTCTCCGCCGGCCTCGCCGTCAGCCGCCCGCCACACGGCAGCACTGATTCACGGCGTCTGGCCGCCAGGTGCTGGTGAACCTGTGCCGGAACAACAAGCCGCCGCCGTCGCCGGACACGATCCGGGAGATGATGCCGTCGCTGAACGTTCTGATCCACCACTCGGACGTGTCCATCCTGGTGGACACGGTGTGGGCGCTCAGCTACCTGACCGACGGCGGCCACGAGCAGATCCAGCGCGTGATCGAGTCGGGCGTCGTCTCCAAGCTGGTGCCGCTGCTCTCGCACCAGGAGACCAAGGTGGGGCACCGGCGGCTGCCGCACCGACACCGACGCAGTGAACACGCGCGTTTCGTGCCGTGGGGCGAGGCAGGCTGATTTCGCGTGACGTCAGGGATTTCAGCGTGTGTGAGGAGGCCGCGGTGGATTGAGCACGACTCGCATCACCACGTGCGTTAAGCCGATGCCGTTCCCAGAGGTCCTGATTCAATATCACCGCCATCGCTCACGCTTCGGCCAAAACGTCCGCTGCTGCGCGCCGACCGCGCCGCTCAGGGCCGTGACGTGACGCGACCGTGACGCTGACCACAGGTGCAGACGGCCGCGCTGCGGGCCGTGGGCAACATCGTGACGGGCACGGACGAGCAGACGCAGCAGGTGCTCAACTGCGACGCGCTCAGCCACTTCCCCGGCCTGCTGCAGCACCCCAGGGAGAAGATCAACAAGGTGAGGCGGGCGACGACGGTCCGCGGGATGTAGAGGTGGCCGTGATGAACGGCTCGGGGAGTGTGTCGGCGATCATCGCATCGTCAAAGTGTAATTTCTTGAGGTGTTTGCGCTTCCAGTACTGATTTTTCGCCTGTGAGTGCGCCACGGTTACGGTCCGGCACTGCGTGTTTGTTTCTGGTTGTTTGTGATACCGTAGTTACTAGCCATGCCCCAGCCCGTGTGAAATGATGACAGGAGTCTGGACTGCCGCCCGGGCCGCCGCCGCTGCTGCTGTCGCCGCCACCGCTGCTGCTCACGTGTAGGCAGGGTTGCCGTGCGCGGGGACGCGGTAGCGCCGTCCGCTAACGTACCGCCGCAGCCGAGCGAGTGAGCGCGTGCCTGACCGACTCCGGGGCTCTGACGCCGCGCGGCGGATGACGAGAGCGAAGTGCAGCCGAGTGTCGCGCCGCGCCGCGGCCGCTGACGACAGCCTCTGCCCCGTGTGTGATTGAGAGCGTGACTGAGCTAGGTTAGAGAGGAGCAGCAGCGGTGCTGGCGGCGGCGGCGGTGGCGGCGGCCCGACCATCGCGGCCGTGGACTCGCGGCTGGCCGGCCGGCGGCCGCTGACCCGCCTCGGGGCGTGATCGCGCCGCCGGGCGGCCAGCCGTGTCTCTGACCAGTCACGGGCCAGCCGCCCGCCCGCCCCCGGGCAGCGGCGACGGTGACATGCGCCCGGCGCGCTCCGCCGCCGCCGCCAGGAGGCCGCCTGGTTCCTGTCCAACATCACGGCCGGCAACAAGGAGCAGGTGCAGCTGGTGATCGACCACGGCCTGGTGCCGCTGGTGGTGCAGCACTTGAGCCGCGGCGAGTTCCAGACGCAGAAGGAGTGCGCCTGGTGCATCAGCAACCTGACCATCAGCGGCTCGCCCGAGCAGATCCAGCACCTGGTGCGCGCCGGCGGCGTGCCGCCCATGTGCCAACTGCTCGACTGCAAGGACTCGCAGGTGGGCGAGGACGGGGCGTGGAACGCCGCCGCGCGCTCCGACGGCCTCGGTGTCGGGTATTAGACGTTGACGGAAGTAGGGAAGCGGACGATCAGTCACCGCCCGTGGGCCGTCACACCTTGTCGCCATGATTTGACTGCACGGCACGAATGTAAATATTGTGGAACAGAGCACGCCGTGCATCGCTGTGCTGTTTCTGTTTCTCGTTGTCGCTGGCGTGACTGCGTTGCCAGTGGCCACGGCTGATGCAGCGTCGTCTCGTCTTCGCTGCGTGCTGTTTTCAGGTGCCAACGTGTTCTGATATGCCTCGTTAATCGGGATTCGGTCGCGATGCCGGCCCCCACGCTCTCGTGTCGTGCCCCCTCGTCACTCTGTCTGCTCTCCAGTCTCGTGTCTCTCCGTTCGCGTGACCGCGCGCGTCCCGGCCGTTCGCCAGGTGATAAACGTGGTGCTGGACGGCCTGAACAACATGCTGAAGTCGAGCCCGGACGTGGAGGCGGTGGCTCAGATCGTGGAGGAGTGCGGCGGCCTGGACAAGATCGAGGCGCTCCAGAACCACGAGAACACCGACATCTACCAGCTGGCCTTCGACATCATCGAGCACTACTTCTCCGATGACAACGAGGTGAGAGCCCGCGCCCGCGCCGAGAGGCGTCCGGCGTACCCCTCCCCAGCGTTCAGTGCTTCCCTGCCGGGGTGACCAGCGCCTGGCGGCGTCCAGTGTACCTCTCCCCGGGTGGCGTCCGACCTACCACTCCCCGGCGTCCAGTGCACCCCTCCCCGGGTGGCGTCCGACCTACCACTCCCCGGCGTCCAGTGCACCCCTCCCGGGTGGCGCCCGGAGTACCGCTCATCGGCGTCCAGTGTACCTCTCCCGGGGTGGCGTCCGACCTACCACTCCCCGGCGTCCAGTGTACCTCTCCCGGGGTGGCGTCCGACCTACCACTCCCCGGCGTCCAGTGCACCCCTCCCGGGTGGCGCCCGGAGTACCGCTCATCGGCGTCCAGTGTACCTCTCCCCGGGTGGCGTCCGACCTACCACTCCCCGGTGTCCAGTGCACCCCTCCCGGGTGGCGCCCGGCGTACAGCTCACCGGCGTCCAGTGTACCTCTCCCGGGCGTCCAGTCCTCTCCTGGGCGGTAGGCACTGCGCCTACCGCCCACCTACCGCCCGCCTCATGGGCTTTGTTGGGTACGGAGCCGGACGCTTGTGACCGGTTACGATACCAATTCTCAGCGCGTGTTGCTGATGTGGACTCTGTCTGCGTGCACCATCACCATTTTGATTGGACTCGTAATCACGCAAGGCGATGAAGGTTAACGCCGGTTTTAATTCTAGTGAAGTTAATCCAATGACAAGACAATTATTGCCTCCCACACGGGTAAGTCATTGAACTCGTGTTAGCGTGTAAGCGGTCTTTAGACTGCAGGGACGTAATAAAGACCTGTAAAGAACAGTTATTGATAGTAGGACAGTTGTGCTACGTGCCATTTTGTATGCGTATTTTAAGATGTTTGATTGTTAACACGAGGACATCCATTACGGTCATTTCAAGTTGAATCTAATGACTGATTAGTCTAGAATCTTTTTCTTAGTTAGCAAGGCAACCCTGACTCTGACCCACACCTAAATTGCAGACGAATCCATTCCACTCGACTCAGCGAAGATATGGTTCATTTGGTTCCGGAATCGGTTCAGCCTCCTCCCAAAGTCAAACACAAGTCTAGCGAATACACCGTGACAAACGTTTTCCAACAAGCCATCTCTCTGAGGTCTTATGGGGGCATCGATGGTGTGGACCAACTGCTGACGTCGCAATTTGTGGCTCGTACGCGATTGGCATTAGTCGACGCTGTTAGTGCTCGGAGCCGGGAATTGTTGGTTCCTGAATGTAATGGTGGACCATCGTAGGCATCAAAATCATGTTCCCAGTTTGAGCTATTGAAGCCATTTATGTACCTCAAGATCATGCCCACTTTTAATTGAAACGGGAACGTGACGCAGGTCGTCCGGCACCTTTTTTGGAACGCCGGCGACTGCAGAGGCCATGTTAGCACTCAGGGGCCTTGACTCTACCGAGATACCAACCCGGGCCCCCACATGCGAGTCGAAGGTAGTAAAGACCATACTCAATGATAACGGATCCCCGTATGATCTATGACTGTCGTCATTATCAGCCGTAAATTGTGTTCAGGGTGTGAAAAAGGACGTTGTACTGCATGCGTCGCTAAATTGATGCTGCAATTACCGGGATGAGAACAACTTACAACAGGCCGCTGAATCAAAATCAGTTAGTCGTAGCTTGAGGCTTCGTAAGTCCGAAATATCCCTCTGCCGCCGCACATGCGCCGCTGCGCTCTGACCTGAGTCCCGCCCGCGGTCAGCGCCGGTGACCTCCGTGACCGCTGTGACTCCGTTGCAGGCGCTGGCAGACCCGAGCCTCGGCTCGGCGCCGTTCGACCCCGACCAGCAGCTGTTCGACTTCTAGGGGCCGGTCGGCGCGGCGCCGCCTCTTCAGGGTCTTTCACAGAGGAGTGGGGGCCGGCGGGCGCGCGGCACGGGCGCGGCGGCGGCCGCTCGGCCCTTTTTATACTTTATATTTGTGGTGCGCGCGGGCGGTGTGTTGTTTTATACGCGAGATACGGCGGCCGGCGGACTGGCGCCGCCCGCCCCCGAACGGCAGCGGCTGTGACGTCACGGCTGGGCGGCGCCGGGGGCGGTGTGATGACGGCGGGGGCTTCCGCGCGGGCCCGGCCGCAGTGACGTCACGCCGCCGCGTGTGAGTCAGCGGCGCGCGTGTGGCGCGGTGGGCGCGCGGAGCCGCCCCTGCGAGGGCGGGGCGCGGCGCAGGTGGACGGGTGCGTTCGAGGGACGAGCCACCGGACGCGATGGAGCATCGGTCCGGCTGGACGGCAGCTGCCGCCTCCGCCGCCAGCTGGAAACCACAGCTCTCTAGTCTGACACTGCCGCGTGGGGTTACGGCAGCTTCTCGCTGTCCCTCAGGCTCGAGTCTTCTCCACTCTTCAGGTTGATCTGCCGGTGATAGCGCTTCAGCGCGCGCTGCCCTGCCTCCCAGGTGGACCCAGGAGGGCCAGCCTGTGCCCGCTCGCTGAGCTGCGCCGCCCTCTTCCCGCGCTGCGGCGGCTGCGGCGGCTGCGACGGCTCCAGCAGGCTTCTCCGCGGACGGGACGCTCGCTCTCCGGCCGCAGCTCTCTGGGCTGCCTGCTCCTCGGCGGCAGGCTCCGCTTCTCGGCGCAATAATACGTGGCCGGCGCGTTTTCCCGTGAGCCAAAGACAGGCGGCCCGAGCGGGTGGCGAGCGGTGTGAGCGCGGGGGCCGGCGGGGCGTTACGGACACCGTCTGACGGGGTGGTGCCGCCGTGCTCCCGCCGGCTGTGCTGGCCCAGCCCCGTCGGCGGCGAGCAGACTCCCGAGATCTGTACACTGCATTTTGTTTCGTTAAAGACTAATACATTATTATCTGCTGATCGCGCGGTATTCGCCGCGGCTTGGGTGCCGGCGGGCTGAGAAGCTGCTAGATGCTGTGAGAAGCTGCCAGGTGCTGGGTGTGGACCGCGTGCCCGACGAGACAACAGGACCGGCGCGGCGATGATGCCTGAGTGGCCGGCTACGGATCGCTGGGGCAGTTCGCTACCGCGGCCAAATACCGTCCCTGGCCACGGGCTGTAATGTTCCTGGGATCCCCGTGATCCATGCCTCCTTTCGGTAGAATGAGACGGCCTCCGAATGATCGACTCGTGATCTCGCGCGTCCTCGCCGAAGCCTCGCGCGCCGCACTCCCACAAGCCAAACCCAGAAGATCCCTGCTGAGAGGTCACCCTGCCGACGTCTGAGCCAGTCACGCCGCCTTCCCAGCGGCTTCCTCGTGTCTCGCGCGACCTCGCCGAAGCCTCGCGCGCCGCACTCCCACGAGCCAGACCCAGAAGATCCCTGCTGAGAGGTCACCCTGCCGACGTCTGAGCCAATCACGCCGCCTTCCCAGCGGCTTCCCTCTTCGACAGCAAAATATTCGGGTCTTCGAAATATTCGTTTAGAGGTTTATTCGACGCGGTCTCGTCCGGTGCTGCTCCCGATATCCACCAGGCCGTATCCCACGCGGCCCCGCTCAAACCGCAGCTCCCGATCCTCGCCTGATCACCGCGAGGGGCGCCTGTGACACGTCGCGCGAACAAGGCTTGCCGTCTCGTGCAGAGCCGCCATTAGCAGGTGGGATGGTGTGTGCGTGTGTGTGTGTGAGGGTGGCGGTTGAAACCGATGAGTCGCTGCGTCACCGGTGTCAGCGCGATCGGGCGCGGCTCCATATCCAGCCGTGCCGCGTTCCCGTATTGCAGTTTCCCCACTCGCACCATCGCACCGGCTGAATATCAGGGAGAAACTCCGAGAAGCGTGTGACCTCAGAGGGGCGATCTTCCTGCCATTCGCAGCCAAGCCTCTCGGGTCGCACTCCTCGCTCAGTGCGCCGGTCTCCAGGCGTGTGGCGGCTGTCTGGCCTGCACAGTCTGTCCCGGAGAACCCACGTGGCCAGAGAGTGGTATTGCCAGTCAACACAGACCCACGACCAGCCAGTGCGGCCAGTTGCAGCACATCGGATCACACCATCCATCGAGCAATACACAGAGGCTTGACAGACAACTGGGCTTTGCGATGCTGTGCATTATGCGCAGACCACAGGTGTCCACACAGATGCTTGGAATAGTGCATGTATGTACACGTCTGCGATGTAAACAGCGAACGGCGCCAGCAGCTGGGACGATGATTTACCTGACGCACCGGAACGGCTGTGCCTGAAGTTGTGCGGCGGCACAACACTCGCTGCCAAAGGCCGATACCGAACTC